>NW_027478646.1:0-300000 GCF_051014685.1 Ptiloglossa arizonensis | reverse complement strand
TACGTTATACCATTTACGTTATTCGTTATACGTTCTTCGTCATGCGTTGTACGTTATACGTTGTGCGTTATACGTTATACGTTATACGTTATACGTTATACGTTTTACGTTATACGTCACACGTTATACGTTATACGTTAGGCGTTATACGTTATACGTTATACGTTATACGTTATACGTTATACGTTATACGTTATACGTTATACGTTATACGTTATACGTTATACGTTACACGTTATACGTTATACGTTATACGTTATTAGTTATACGTTATACGTTATACATTATATGTTACACGTTATACGTTATACGTTATACGTTATACGTTTTACGTTATACGTTACACGTTATACGTTATATGTTATACGTTATACGTAATATGTAATACGTTATACCATTTACGTTATTCGTTGTACGCTCCCCGTTATGCGTTGTACGTTATACGTTGTGCGTTATACGTTATACGTTATACGTGATACGTTACACGTTATACGTTACACGTTATACGTTACACGTTATACGTTACACGTTATACGTTATACGTAATACGATATACGTTATACGTTACACGTTATACGTTATACGTCACACGTTATACGTCACACGTTATACGTTATACGTTACACGTTATACGTTATACGTTATACGTTATACGTTACACGTTATACGTTACACGTTATACCTTATATGTTATACGTTATACGTTACACTTTATACGTTACATGTTATACGTTACACGTTATACGTTACACGTTATACGTTATATGTTATACGTTATACGTAATATGTAATACGTTATACGTAATATGTAATACGTTATACCATTTACGTTATTCGTTATACGTTCTTCGTTATGCGTTGTACGTTATACGTTGTGCGTTATACGTTATACGTTATACGTGATACGTTACACGTTATACGTTACACGTTATACGTTACACGTTATACGTTACACGTTATACGTTACATGTTATACGTTACACGTTATACGTTACACGTTATACGTTATATGTTATACGTTATACGTAATATGTAATACGTTATACCATTTACGTTATTCGTTATACGTTTTTCGTTATGCGTTGTACGTTATACGCTGTGCGTTATACGTTATACGTTACACGTTATACGTTACAAGTTACACGTTATACGTCACACGTTATACGTTATACGTTAGACGTTATACGTTATACGTTATACGTTATACGTTATACGTTATACGTTATACGTTATACGTTATACGTTATACGTTATACGTTATACGTTATACGTTATACGTTATACGTTACACGTTATACGTTATACGTTATACGTTATTAGTTATACGTTATACGTTATACGTTATATGTTACCCGTTATACGTTATACGTTATACGTTATACGTTATACGTTATACGTTATACGTTACACGTTATACGTTATATGTTATACGTTATACGTAATATGTAATACGTTATACCATTTACGTTATTCGTTATACGTTCTTCGTTATGCGTTGTACGTTATACGTTGTGCGTTATACGTTATACGTTATACGTGATACGTTACACGTTATACGTTACACGTTATACGTTACACGTTATACGTTACACGTTATACGTTACACGTTATACGTTACACGTTATACGTTATACGTTATACGTTATACGTTATACGTTATTCGTTATACGTTATACGTTATACGTTATACGTTATACGGAATACGTTATACGTTATACGTTATACGTCATACGTTATACGTTACACGTTATACGTCACACGTTATACGTTATACGTTACACGTTATACGTTATATGTTATACGTTATACGTTATACGTTATACGTTATACGTTATACGTTATTCGTTATACGTTATACGTTATAGGTTATACGTTATACGTAATACGTTATACGTTATACGTTATACGTTATACGTTATATAATACTTTATACGTTATACGTTACACGTAACACGTTATACGTTACACGTCACACGTAATACGTTATACGCTACACGTTATACGTTATACGTTATACGTTATACGTTATACGTCACTCGTTATACGTTATACGTTATACGGAATACGTTATACGTTATACGTTATACGTCATAAGTTATACGTTATACGTTATACGCTATTCGTGATACGTTATACGTTATACGTTATACGTTATACGGAATACGTTATACGTTATACGTTATACGTCATAAGTTATACGTTATACGTTATACGTTATACGTTACACGTTATACGTTGTACGTTATACGCTATTCGTGATACGTTATACGTTATACGTTATACGTTATACGGAATACGTTATACGTTATACGTTATACGTCATAAGTTATACGTTATACGTTATACGTTATACGTTACACGTTATACGTTGTACGTTATACGTTATACGTTATACGTTATACGTTATACGTTATACGTTATACGTTATATGTTATACGTTATACGTTATACGTTATACGTTATACGTTATACGTTATTCGTTATACGTTATACGTTATAGGTTATACGTTATACGTAATACGTTATACGTTATACGTTATACGTCATACGTTGTACGTAATATGTTATACGTTATACGTAATATGTAATACGTTATAACATTTACGTTATTCGTTATACGTTCTTCGTTATGCGTTGTACGTTATACGTTGTGCGTTATACGTTATACGTTATACGTGATACGTTACACGTTATACGTTACACGTTAGGCGTTACACGTTATACGTTACACGTTATACGTTACACGTTATACGTTACACGTTATACGTTATACGTTATACGTTATACGTTATACGCTATTCGTGATACGTTATACGTTATACGTTATACGTTATACGGAATACGTTATACGTTATACGTTATACGTCATAAGTTATACGTTATACGTTATACGTTATACGTTACACGTTATACGTTGTACGTTATACGTTATACGTTATACGTTATACGTTATACGTTATACGTTATACGTTATATGTTATACGTTATACGTTATACGTTATACGTTATACGTTATACGTTATTCGTTATACGTTATACGTTATAGGTTATACGTTATACGTAATACGTTATACGTTATACGTTATACGTCATACGTTGTACGTTACACGTTATACGTAACACGTTATACGTTATACGTTATACGTTATACGTTATACGTTATACGCTATACGTTATACGTTATACGTAATACGTTATACGTCATACGTTATACGTTACACGTTATACGTCACTCGTTATACGTTATACGTTACACGTTATACGTTATACGTTATACGTCACTCGTTATACGTTATACGTTATACGGAATACGTTATACGTTATACGTTATACGTCATAAGTTATACGTTATACGTAATACGTTATACGTTATACGTTATACGTCATACGTTGTACGTTACACGTTATACGTAACACGTTATACGTTATACGTTACACGTTATACGTTACACGTTACACGTTATACGTCACACGTTATACGTTATACGTTAGACGTTATACGTTACACGTTATACGTCACACGTTATACGTTATACGTTAGACGTTATACGTTATATGTTACACGTTATACGTAATACGTTATACGTTATACGTTATACGTTATACGTTATACGTTATACGTCATACGTTATACGTTACACGTTATACGTCACACGTTATACGTGATACGTTACACGTTATACGTTACACGTTAGGCGTTACACGTTATACGTTACACGTTATACGTTACACGTTATACGTTACACGTTATACGTTATACGTTATACGTTATACGTTATACGCTATTCGTTATACCTTATACGTTATACGTTATACGTTATACGTTATACGGAATACGTTATACGTTATACGTTATACGTCATAAGTTATACGTTATACGTTATACGTTATACGTTACACGTTATACGTTGTACGTTATACGTTATACGTTATACGTTATACGTTATACGTTATACGTTATACGTTATATGTTATACGTTATACGTTATCCGTTATACGTTATACGTTATTCGTTATACGTTATACGTTATAGGTTATACGTTATACGTAATACGTTATACGTTATACGTTATACGTCATACGTTGTACGTTACACGTTATACGTAACACGTTATACGTTATACGTTATACGTTATACGTTACACGTTATACGTCACACGTTATACGTTATACGTTATACGTTATACGTCATACGTTATACGTTACACGTTATACGTTATACGTCACACGTTATAGGTTATACGTTATACGTTATACGTTATACGTTATACGTTATACGTTATACGTTATACGTTACACGTTATACGTCACACGTTATTCGTTATACGTTATACGTTATACGTCATACGTTATACGTTACACGTTATACGTCACACGTTATACGTTATACGTTACACGTTGTACGTTATACGTTATTCGTTATACGTTACACGTTATACGTTCTTCGTTATACGTTATACGTTATACGTTATACGTTATACGTTATACGTAATACGTTATACGTTATACGTTACACGTTATACGTTATACGTCACACGTTATACGTTATACGTTACACGTTATACGTTATACGTTATACGTTATACGTTATACGTTATACGTTATACGTTACACGTTATACGTTATACGTTATACGTTATACGTTATACGTTATACGTTATACGTTACACGTTATACGTTACACGTTATACGTTATACGTCACACGTTATACGTTATACGTTACACGTTATACGTTATACGTTATACGTTATACGTTATACGTTATACGTTATACGTTATACGTTATACGTTACACGTTATACGTTATACGATATATGTTATACGTTATACGTAATATGTAATACGTTATTCGTTTTACGTTATTCGTTATACGTTCTTCGTTACACGTTGTACGTTATACGTTATGCGTTATACGTTAAACGTTATACGTTATACGTTATAAGTTATACGTTATACGTTATACGTTATACGTTATACGTTATACGTTATACGTTATACGTTATACGTTACACGTTATACGTTATACGTCACACGTTATACGTTATACGTCATACGTTGTACGTAATACGTTATACGTTATACGTTATACGTTACACGTTATACGTCACACGTTATACGTTATACGTTACACGTTGTACGTTATACGTTATTCGTTATACGTTACACGTTATACGTTATTCGTTATACGTTATACGTTATACGTTATACGTTATACGTTATACGTTATACGTTATACGTTATACGTTATACGTTATACGTTACACGTTATACGTTATACGTCACACGTTATACGTTATACGTTACACGTTATACGTTATACGTTATACGTTATACGTTATACGTTATACGTTATACGTTACACGTTATACGTTATACGATATATGTTATACGTTATACGTAATATGTAATACGTTATTCGTTTTACGTTATTCGTTATACGTTCTTCGTTACACGTTGTACGTTATACGTTATGCGTTATACGTTAAACGTTATACGTTATACGTTATAAGTTATACGTTATGCGTTATACGTTATACGTTATACGTTATACGTTATACGTTATACGTTATACGTTATACGTCACACGTTATACGTTATACGTTATACGTTATACGTCATACGTTATACGTTACACGTTATACGTTATACGTCACACGTTATACGTTATACGTTATACGTTATACGTCATACGTTATACGTTACACGTTATACGTCACACGTTATACTTTATACGTTACACGTTATACGTTATATGTTATACGTTATACGTTATACGTTATACGTTAAACGTTATACGTTATACGTCATAAGTTATACGTTATACGTTATACGTTATACGTTATACGTTATACGTTACACGTTATACGTTATACGTCACACGTTATACGTTATACGTCATACGTTGTACGTACTAAGTTATACGTTATACGTTATACGTAATACGTTATACGTTATACGTTACACGTTATACGTTATACGTCACACGTTATACGTCACACGTTATACGTTATACGTTACACGTTATACGTTATTCGTTATACGTTATACGTTACACGTTATACGTTATACGTTATACGTTATACGTTATACGTTATACGTTATACGTTATACGTTATACGTTATACGTTATACGTTACACGTTATACGTTATACGTTACACGTTATACGTTATACGTTATACGTTATACGTTATACGTCATAGCTTACACGATACACGTTATACGTCATACGTTATACGTTACACGTTATACGTCACACGTTATACGTTATACGTTACACGTTATACGTTATACGTTATACCTTATACGTTATACGTTATACGTTATACGTTATACGTTAAACGTTATACGTTATACGTTATACGTTATACGTTATACGTCATAGCTTACACGATACACGTTATACGTCATACGTTATACGTTACACGTTATACGTCACACGTTATACGTTATACGTTACACGTTATACGTTATACGTTATACGTTATACGTTATACGTTATACGTTATACGTTATACGTTATACGTTATACGTTATACGTTATACGTTATACGTTACACGTTATACGTTACACGTTATACGTTACACGTTATAAGTTATACGTTATACGTTATACGTTATACGTTATACGTTATACGTTATACGTTATACGTTACACGTTATACGTTATACGTCACACGTTATACGTTATACGTCATACGTTGTACGTAATACGTTATACGTTATACGTTATACGTAATACGTTATACGTTATACGTTACACGTTATACGTTATACGTCACACGTTATACGTCACACGTTATACGTTATACGTTACACGTTATACGTTATACGTTATACGTTATACGTTATACGTAATACGTTATACGTTATACGTTACACGTTATACGTTATACGTCACACGTTATACGTCACACGTTATACGTTATACGTTACACGTTATACGTTATACGTTATACGTTATACGTTACACGTTATACGTTATACGTTATACGTTATACGTTATACGTTATACGTTATACGTTATACGTTATACGTTATACGTTATACGTTATACGTTACACGTTATACGTTATACGTTACACGTTATACGTTATACGTTATACGTTATACGTTATACGTTATACGTTATACGTTATACGTTACACGTTATACGTTATACGTCACACGTTATACGTCACACGTTATACGTTATACGTTACACATTATACGTTATACGTTATACGTTATACGTTATACGTTATACGTTATACGTTATACGTTACACGTTATACGTTATACGTTATACGTTATTAGTTATACGTTATACGTTATACGTTATACGTTATACGTTATACGTTATACGTTATACGTTATACGTTATACGTTATACGTTATACGTTATACGTTACACGTTACACGTTATACGTTATACGTTATACGTTATTAGTTATACGTTATACGTTATACGTTATATGTTACACGTTATACGTTATACGTTATACGTTATACGTTATACGTTAAACGTTATACGTTATACGTTATACGTTATACGTTATACGTCATAGCTTACACGATGCACGTTATACGTCATACGTTATACGTTACACGTTATACGTCACACGTTATACGTTATACGTTACACGTTATACGTTATATGTTATACGTTATACGTTATACGTTCTACGTTATACGTTATACGTTACACGTTATACGTTATACGTTATACGTTATACGTTATACGTTATACGTTATACGTTATACGTTATACGTTATACGTTATACGTTATACGTTACACGTTATACGTTATACGTTACACGTTATACGTTATACGTTATACGTTATACGTTATACGTTATACGTTATACGTTATACGTTATACGTTATACGTTATACGTTACACGTTATACGTTATACGATATACGTTATTAGTTATACGTTATACGTTATACGTTATATGTTACACGTTATACGTTATACGTTATACGTTATACGTTATACGTTATACGTTATACGTTACACGTTATACGTTATATGTTATACGTTATACGTAATATGTAATACGTTATACCATTTACGTTATTCGTTATACGTTCTTCGTTATGCGTTGTACGTTATACGTTGTGCGTTATACGTTATACGTTATACGTGATACGTTACACGTTATACGTTACACGTTATACGTTACACGTTATACGTTACACGTTATACGTTACACGTTATACGTCACACGTTATACGTTATACGTTACACGTTATACGTTACACGTTACACGTTATACGTCACACGTTATACGTTATACGTTAGACGTTATACGTTATACGTTATACGTTATACGTTACACGTAACACGTTATACGTTATACGTCACACGTAATACGTTATACGTTACACGTTATACGTTATACGTTATACGTTATACGTTATACGTTATACGTTATACGTTATACGTTATACGTTATGCGTTATACGTTATACGTAATACGTTACACGTTATACGTCACAGCTTACACGATACACGTTATACGTCATACGTTATACGTTACACGTTATACGTCACACGTTGTACGTTATACGTTACACGTTATACGTTATACGTTATACGTTATACGTTATACGTTATACGTTATACGTCACACGTTATACGTTATACGTTATACGTTATACGTTATACGTTATACGTTATACGTTATACGTTATTCGTTATACGTTATACGTTATAGGTTATACGTTATACGTAATACGTTATACGTTATACGTTATACGTCATACGTTGTACGTTACACGTTATACGTAACACGTTATACGTTATACGTCACACGTAATACGTTATACGTTACACGTTATACGTTATACGTTATACGTTATACGTTATACGTTATACGTTATACGTTATACGTTATACGTTATACGTTATACGTTATACGTTATACGTTATACGTTATACGTTATACGTTATACGTTATACGTAATACGTTACACGTTATACGTCACAGCTTACACGATACACGTCATACGTCATACGTTATACGTTACACGTTATACGTCACACGTTATACGTTATAGGTTATACGTTATACGTTATACGTTATACGTTACACGTTATACGTTACACGTTACACGTTATACGTCACACGTTATACGTTATACGTTAGACGATATACGTTATATGTTACACGTTATACGTTATACGTTATACGTTATACGTTATACGTTATACGTTATACGTTATACGTTATACGTTATACGTTATACGTTATACGTTATACGTTATACGTTATACGTAATATGTTATACGTTATACGTAATATGTAATACGTTATAACATTTACGTTATTCGTTATACGTTCTTCGTTATGCGTTGTACGTTATACGTTGTGCGTTATACGTTATACGTTATACGTGATACGTTACACGTTATACGTTACACGTTAGGCGTTACACGTTATACGTTACACGTTATACGTTACACGTTATACGTTACACGTTATACGTTATACGTTATACGTTATACGTTATACGCTATTCGTTATACGTTATACGTTATACGTTATACGTTATACGGAATACGTTATACGTTATACGTTATACGTCATAAGTTATACGTTATACGTTATACGTTATACGTTACACGTTATACGTTGTACGTTATACGTTATACGTTATACGTTATACGTTATACGTTATACGTTATACGTTATACGTTATATGTTATACGTTATACGTTATACGTTATACGTTATACGTTATACGTTATTCGTTATACGTTATACGTTATAGGTTATACGTTATACGTAATACGTTATACGTTATACGTTATACGTCATACGTTGTAAGTTACACGTTATACGTAACACGTTATACGTTATACGTTATACGTTATACGTTATACGTTATACGCTATACCTTATACGTTATACGTTATGCGTTATACGTTATACGTAATACGTTATACGTCATACGTTATACGTTACACGTTAAACGTCACTCGTTATACGTTACACGTTACACGTTATACGTTATATGTTATACGTTATACGTTATACGTTATACGTTATAGGTTATACGTTATACGTAATACGTTATACGTTATACGTTATACGTCATACGTTGTACGTTACACGCTATACGTAACACGTTATACGTTATACGTCACACGTAATACGTTATACGTTACACGTTATACGTTATACGTTATACGTTATACGTTATACGTTATACGTAATACGTTACACGTTATACGTCACAGCTTACACGATACACGTCATACGTCATACGTTATACGTTACACGTTATACGTCACACGTTATACGTTATACGTTATACGTTATACGTCATACGTTATACGTTACACGTTATACGTCACACGTTATACTTTATACGTTACACGTTATACGTTATATGTTATACGTTATACGTTATACGTTATACGTTAAACGTTATACGTTATACGTCATAAGTTATACGTTATACGTTATACGTTATACGTTATACGTTATACGTTACACGTTATACGTTATACGTCACACGTAATACGTTATACGTTACACGTTATACGTTATACGTTATACGTTATACGTTATACGTTATACGTTATACGTTATACGTTATACGTTATACGTTACACGTTATACGTCACACGTTATACGTTATACGTTATACGTTATACGTCATACGTTATACGTTACACGTTATACGTCACACGTTATACGTTATACGTTACACGTTGTACGTTATACGTTATTCGTTATACGTTACACGTTATACGTTATTCGTTATGCGTTATACGTCATACGTTATACGTTATACGTTATACGTTATACGTTATACGTTATACGTTACACGTTATACGTTATACGTCACACGTTATACGTTATACGTTATACGTTATACGTCATAGCTTACACGATACACGTTATGCGTCATACGTTATACGTTACACGTTATACGTCACACGTTATACGTTATACGTTACACGTTATACGTTATACCTTATACGTTATACGTTATACGCTATACGTTATACGTTAAACGTTATACGTTATACGTCACACGTTATACGTTATACGTTACACGTTATACGTTATACGTTATACGTTATACGTTACACGTTGTACGTTATACGTTATTCGTTATACGTTACACGTTATACGTTATTCGTTATACGTTATACGTTATACGTTATACGTTATACGTTATACGTTATACGTTATACGTTACATGTTATACGTTACACGTTATACGTTACACGTTATACGTTATATGTTATACGTTATACGTAATATGTAATACGTTATACCATTTACGTTATTCGTTATACGTTCTTCGTTATGCGATGTACGTTATACGTTGTGCGTTATACGTTATACGTTACACGTTATACATTACACGTTACACGTTATACGTCACACGTTATACGTTATACGTTAGACGTTATACGTTATACGTTATACGTTATACGTTATACGTTATACATTATACGTTATACGTTATACGTTACACGTTATACGTTATACGTCACACGTTATACGTTATACGTTACACGTTATACGTTATACGTTATACGTTATACGTTATACGTTATACGTTATAAGTTATACGTTATACGTTATACGTTACACGTTATACGTTACACGTTACACGTTATACGTCACACGTTATACGTTATACGTTAGACGTTATACGTTATACGTTATACGTTTTACGTTATACGTTATACGTTATACGTTATACGTTATACGTTATACGTTATACGTTATACGTTACACGTTATACGTTATACGTTATACGTTATTAGTTATACGTTATACGTTATACGTTATATGTTACACGTTATACGTTATACGTTATACGTTATACGTTTTACGTTATACGTTACACGTTATACGTTATATGTTATACGTTATACGTAATATGCAATACGTTATACCATTTACGTTATTCGTTGTACGTTCTTCGTTATACGTTACACGTTATACGTTATACGTTATACGTTATACGTTACACGTTATACGTTACATGTTATACGTTACACGTTATACGTTACACGTTATACGTTATATGTTATACTTTAAACGTAATATGTAATACGTTATACGTAATATGTAATACGTTATACCATTTACGTTATTCGTTATACGTTCTTCGTTATGCGTTGTACGTTATACGTTGTGCGTTATACGTTATACGTTATACGTTATACGTTATACGTTTTACGTTATACGTCACACGTTATACGTTATACGTCAGACGTTATACGTTATACGTTATACGTTATACGTTATACGTTATACGTTATACGTTATACGTTATACGTTATACGTTATACGTTATACGTTACACGTTATACGTTATACGTTATACGTTATTAGTTATACGTTATACGTTATACATTATATGTTACACGTTATACGTTATACGTTATACGTTATACGTTTTACGTTATACGTTACACGTTATACGTTATATGTTATACCTTATACGTAATATGTAATACGTTATACCATTTACGTTATTCGTTGTACGCTCTTCGTTATGCGTTGTACGTTATACGTTGTGCGTTATACGTTATACGTTATACGTGATACGTTACACGTTATACGTTACACGTTATACGTTACCAGTTATACGTTACACGTTATACGTTATACGTAATACGTTATACGTTATACGTTACACGTTATACGTTATACGTCACACGTTATACGTCACACGTTATACGTTATACGTTACACGTTATACGTTATACGTTATACGTTATACGTTACAAGTTATACGTTACACGTTATACGTTATATGTTATACGTTATACGTTACACTTTATACGTTACATGTTATACGTTACACGTTATACGTTACACGTTATACGTTATATGTTATACGTCACACGTTATACGTTATACGTTATACGTTATACGTTATACGTTATACGTTATACGTTATACGTTATACGTTATACGTTATACGTTATACATTATACGTTATACGTTATACGTTATACGTTACACATTATACGTCACAGCTTACACGATACACGTCATACGTCATACGTTATACGTTACACGTTATACGTCACACGTTATACGTTATACGTTACACGTTATACGTTATACGTTATACCTTATACGTTATACGTTATACGTTATACGTTATACGTTAAACGTTATACGTTATACGTTATACGTTATACGTCATAGCTTACACGATACACGTTATACGTCATACGTTATACGTTATACGTTATACGTTATACGTCATACGTTATACGTTACACGTTATACGTCACACGTTATACGTTATACGTTACACGTTGTACGTTATACGTTATTCGTTATACGTTACACGTTATACGTTATTCGTTATACGTTATACGTTATACGTTATACGTTATACGTTATACGTTATACGTTATACATTATACGTTATACGTTATACGTTACACGTTATACGTTATACGTCACACGTTATACGTTATACGTTACACGTTATACGTTATACGTTATACGTTATACGTTATACGTTATACGTTATACGTTTTACGTTACACGTTATACGTTATACGATATATGTTATACGTTATACGTAATATGTAATACGTTATTCGTTTTACGTTATTCGTTATACGTTCTTCGTTACACGTTGTACGTTATACGTTATGCGTTATACGTTAAACGTTATACGTTATACGTTATAAGTTATACGTTATACGTTATACGTAACACGTTATACGTTACACGTTACACGTTATACGTCACACGTTATACGTTATACGTTATACGTTATACGTAATACGTTATACGTTATACGTTACACGTTATACGTTACACGTTATACGTTATACGTTATACGTCATACGTTACACGTTATACGTTACACGTTATACGTTATATGTTATACGTTATACGTTACACGTTATACGTTACATGTTATACGTTACACGTTATACGTTACACGTTATACGTTATATGTTATACTTTAAACGTAATATGTAATACGTTATACGTAATATGTAATACGTTATACCATTTACGTTATTCGTTATACGTTCTTCGTTATGCGTTGTACGTTATACGTTGTGCGTTATACGTTATACGTTATACGTTATACGTTATACGTTTTACGTTATACGTCACACGTTATACGTTATACGTTAGACGTTATACGTTATACGTTATACGTTATACGTTCTACGTTATACGTTATACGTTATACGTTATACGTTATACGTTATACGTTATACGTTATACGTTATACGTTACACGTTATACGTTATACGTTATACGTTATTAGTTATACGTTATACGTTATACATTATATGTTACACGTTATACGTTATACGTTATACGTTATACGTTTTACGTTATACGTTACACGTTATACGTTATATGTTATACGTTATACGTAATATGTAATACGTTATACCATTTACGTTATTCGTTGTACGCTCTTCGTTATGCGTTGTACGTTATACGTTGTGCGTTATACGTTATACGTTATACGTGATACGTTACACGTTATACGTTACACGTTATACGTTACACGTTATACGTTACACGTTATACGTTATACGTAATACGTTATACGTTATACGTTACACGTTATACGTTATACGTCACACGTTATACGTTATACGTTACACGTTATACGTTATACGTTATACCTTATACGTTATACGTTATACGTTATACGTTATACGTTAAACGTTATACGTTATACGTTATACGTTATACGTCATAGCTTACACGATACACGTTATACGTCATACGTTATACGTTATACGTTATACGTTATACGTCATACGTTATACGTTACACGTTATACGTCACACGTTATACGTTATACGTTACACGTTGTACGTTATACGTTATTCGTTATACGTTACACGTTATACGTTATTCGTTATACGTTATACGTTATACGTTATACGTTATACGTTATACGTTATACGTTATACATTATACGTTATACGTTATACGTTACACGTTATACGTTATACGTCACACGTTATACGTTATACGTTACACGTTATACGTTATACGTTATACGTTATACGTTATACGTTATACGTTATACGTTTTACGTTACACGTTATACGTTATACGATATATGTTATACGTTATACGTAATATGTAATACGTTATTCGTTTTACGTTATTCGTTATACGTTCTTCGTTACACGTTGTACGTTATACGTTATGCGTTATACGTTAAACGTTATACGTTATACGTTATAAGTTATACGTTATACGTTATACGTAACACGTTATACGTTACACGTTACACGTTATACGTCACACGTTATACGTTATACGTTATACGTTATACGTAATACGTTATACGTTATACGTTACACGTTATACGTTACACGTTATGCGTTATACGTTATACGTCATACGTTACACGTTATACGTTACACGTTATACGTTATATGTTATACGTTATACGTTACACGTTATACGTTACATGTTATACGTTACACGTTATACGTTACACGTTATACGTTATATGTTATACTTTAAACGTAATATGTAATACGTTATACGTAATATGTAATACGTTATACCATTTACGTTATTCGTTATACGTTCTTCGTTATGCGTTGTACGTTATACGTTGTGCGTTATACGTTATACGTTATACGTTATACGTTATACGTTTTACGTTATACGTCACACGTTATACGTTATACGTTAGACGTTATACGTTATACGTTATACGTTATACGTTCTACGTTATACGTTATACGTTATACGTTATACGTTATACGTTATACGTTATACGTTATACGTTATACGTTACACGTTATACGTTATACGTTATACGTTATTAGTTATACGTTATACGTTATACATTATATGTTACACGTTATACGTTATACGTTATACGTTATACGTTTTACGTTATACGTTACACGTTATACGTTATATGTTATACGTTATACGTAATATGTAATACGTTATACCATTTACGTTATTCGTTGTACGCTCTTCGTTATGCGTTGTACGTTATACGTTGTGCGTTATACGTTATACGTTATACGTGATACGTTACACGTTATACGTTACACGTTATACGTTACACGTTATACGTTACACGTTATACGTTATACGTAATACGTTATACGTTATACGTTACACGTTATACGTTATACGTCACACGTTATACGTCACACGTTATACGTTATACGTTACACGTTATACGTTATACGTTATACGTTATACGTTACACGTTATACGTTACACGTTATACGTTATATGTTATACGTTATACGTTACACTTTATACGTTACATGTTATACGTTACACGTTATACGTTACACGTTATACGTTATATGTTATACGTTATACGTAATATGTAATACGTTATACGTAATATGTAATACGTTATACCATTTACGTTATTCGTTATACGTTCTTCGTTATGCGTTGTACGTTATACGTTGTGCGTTATACGTTATACGTTATACGTGATACGTTACACGTTATACGTTACACGTTATACGTTACACGTTATACGTTACACGTTATACGTTACATGTTATACGTTACACGTTATACGTTACACGTTATACGTTATATGTTATACGTTATACGTAATATGTAATACGTTATACCATTTACGTTATTCGTTATACGTTTTTCGTTATGCGTTGTACGTTATACGTTGTGCGTTATACGTTATACGTTACACGTTATACGTTACACGTTACACGTTATACGTCACACGTTATACGTTATACGTTAGACGTTATACGTTATACGTTATACGTTATACGTTATACGTTATACGTTATACGTTATACGTTATACGTTATACGTTATACGTTATACGTTATACGTTATACGTTATACGTTACACGTTATACGTTATACGTTATACGTTATTAGTTATACGTTATACGTTATACGTTATATGTTACCCGTTATACGTTATACGTTATACGTTATACGTTATACGTTATACGTTATACGTTACACGTTATACGTTATATGTTATACGTTATACGTAATATGTAATACGTTATACCATTTACGTTATTCGTTATACGTTCTTCGTTATGCGTTGTACGTTATACGTTGTGCGTTATACGTTATACGTTATACGTGATACGTTACACGTTATACGTTACACGTTATACGTTACACGTTATACGTTACACGTTATACGTTACACGTTATACGTTACACGTTATACATTATACGTTATACGTTATACGTTATACGTTATTCGTTATACGTTATACGTTATACGTTATACGTTATACGGAATACGTTATACGTTATACGTTATACGTCATACGTTATACGTTACACGTTATACGTCACACGTTATACGTTATACGTTACACGTTATACGTTATATGTTATACGTTATACGTTATACGTTATACGTTATACGTTATACGTTATTCGTTATACGTTATACGTTATAGGTTATACGTTATACGTAATACGTTATACGTTATACGATATACGTTATACGTTATATAATACTTTATACGTTATACGTTACACGTAACACGTTATACGTTATACGTCACACGTAATACGTTATACGCTACACGTTATACGTTATACGTTATACGTTATACGTTATACGTTATACGTTATACGTTATACGTTATACGTTATACGTAATATGTTATACGTTATACGTAATATGTAATACGTTATAACATTTACGTTATTCGTTATACGTTCTTCGTTATGCGTTGTACGTTATACGTTGTGCGTTATACGTTATACGTTATACGTGATACGTTACCCGTTATACGTTACACGTTAGGCGTTACACGTTATACGTTACACGTTATACGTTACACGTTATACGTTACACGTTATACGTTACACGTTATACGTTATACGTTATACGTTATACGTTATACGTTATTCGTTATACGTTATACGTTATACGTTATACGTTATACGGAATACGTTATACGTTATACGTTATACGTCATACGTTATACGTTATACGTTACACGTTATACGTTATATGTTATACGTTATACGTTATACGTTATACGTTATACGTTAAACGTTATACGTTATACGTTATAAGTTATACGTTACACGTTATACGTTACATGTTATACGTTACACGTTATACGTTACACGTTATACGTTATATGTTATACGTTATACGTAATATGTAATACGTTATACGTAATATGTAATACGTTATACCATTTACGTTATTCGTTATACGTTCTTCGTTATGCGTTGTACGTTATACGTTGTGCGTTATACGTTATACGTTATACGTGATACGTTACACGTTATACGTTACACGTTATACGTTACACGTTATACGTTACACGTTATACGTTACATGTTATACGTTACACGTTATACGTTACACGTTATACGTTATATGTTATACGTTATACGTAATATGTAATACGTTATACCATTTACGTTATTCGTTATACGTTTTTCGTTATGCGTTGTACGTTATACGCTGTGCGTTATACGTTATACGTTACACGTTATACGTTACACGTTACACGTTATACGTCACACGTTATACGTTATACGTTAGACGTTATACGTTATACGTTATACGTTATACATTATACGTTATACGTTATACGTTATACGTTATACGTTATACGTTATACGTTATACGTTATACGTTATACGTTATACGTTACACGTTATACGTTATACGTTATACGTTATTAGTTATACGTTATACGTTATACGTTATATGTTACCCGTTATACGTTATACGTTATACGTTATACGTTATACGTTATACGTTATACGTTACACGTTATACGTTATATGTTATACGTTATACGTAATATGTAATACGTTATACCATTTACGTTATTCGTTATACGTTCTTCGTTATGCGTTGTACGTTATACGTTGTGCGTTATACGTTATACGTTATACGTGATACGTTACACGTTATACGTTACACGTTATACGTTACACGTTATACGTTACACGTTATACGTTACACGTTATACGTTACACGTTATACGTTATACGTTATACGTTATACGTTATACGTTATTCGTTATACGTTATACGTTATACGTTATACGTTATACGGAATACGTTATACGTTATACGTTATACGTCATACGTTATACGTTACACGTTATACGTCACACGTTATACGTTATACGTTACACGTTATACGTTATATGTTATACGTTATACGTTATACGTTATACGTTATACGTTATACGTTATTCGTTATACGTTATACGTTATAGGTTATACGTTATACGTAATACGTTATACGTTATACGTTATACGTTATACGTTATATAATACTTTATACGTTATACGTTACACGTAACACGTTATACGTTATACGTCACACGTAATACGTTATACGCTACACGTTATACGTTATACGTTATACGTTATACGTTATACGTTATACGTTATACGTTATACGTTATACGTTATACGTTATACGTAATATGTTATACGTTATACGTAATATGTAATACGTTATAACATTTACGTTATTCGTTATACGTTCTTCGTTATGCGTTGTACGTTATACGTTGTGCGTTATACGTTATACGTTATACGTGATACGTTACACGTTATACGTTACACGTTAGGCGTTACACGTTATACGTTACACGTTATACGTTACACGTTATACGTTACACGTTATACGTTATACGTTATACGTTATACGTTATACGCTATTCGTGATACGTTATACGTTATACGTTATACGTTATACGGAATACGTTATACGTTATACGTTATACGTCATAAGTTATACGTTATACGTTATACGTTATACGTTACACGTTATACGTTGTACGTTATACGTTATACGTTATACGTTATACGTTATACGTTATACGTTATACGTTATATGTTATACGTTATACGTTATACGTTATACGTTATACGTTATACGTTATTCGTTATACGTTATACGTTATAGGTTATACGTTATACGTAATACGTTATACGTTATACGTTATACGTCATACGTTGTACGTTACACGTTATACGTAACACGTTATACGTTATACGTTATACGTTATACGTTATACGTTATACGCTATACGTTATACGTTATACGTAATACGTTATACGTCATACGTTATACGTTACACGTTATACGTCACTCGTTATACGTTATACGTAACACGTTATACGTTATACGTTATACGTCACTCGTTATACGTTATACGTTATACGGAATACGTTATACGTTATACGTTATACGTCATAAGTTATACGTTATACGTAATACGTTATACGTTATACGTTATACGTCATACGTTGTACGTTACACGTTATACGTAACACGTTATACGTTATACGTTACACGTTATACGTTACACGTTACACGTTATACGTCACACGTTATACGTTATACGTTAGACGTTATACGTTACACGTTATACGTCACACGTTATACGTTATACGTTAGACGTTATACGTTATACGTTACACGTTAGGCGTTACACGTTATACGTTACACGTTATACGTTACACGTTATACGTTACACGTTATACGTTATACGTTATACGTTATACGTTATACGCTATTCGTTATACCTTATACGTTATACGTTATACGTTATACGTTATACGGAATACGTTATACGTTATACGTTATACGTCATAAGTTATACGTTATACGTTATACGTTATACGTTACACGTTATACGTTGTACGTTATACGTTATACGTTATACGTTATACGTTATACGTTATACGTTATACGTTATATGTTATACGTTATACGTTATCCGTTATACGTTATACGTTATTCGTTATACGTTATACGTTATAGGTTATACGTTATACGTAATACGTTATACGTTATACGTTATACGTCATACGTTGTACGTTACACGTTATACGTAACACGTTATACGTTATACGTTATACGTTATACGTTACACGTTATACGTCACACGTTATACGTTATACGTTATACGTTATACGTCATACGTTATACGTTACACGTTATACGTTATACGTCACACGTTATAGGTTATACGTTATACGTTATACGTTATACGTTATACGTTATACGTTATACGTTATACGTTACACGTTATACGTCACACGTTATTCGTTATACGTTATACGTTATACGTCATACGTTATACGTTACACGTTATACGTCACACGTTATACGTTATACGTTACACGTTGTACGTTATACGTTATACGTTATACGTTACACGTTATACGTCACACGTTATTCGTTATACGTTATACGTTATACGTCATACGTTATACGTTACACGTTATACGTCACACGTTATACGTGATACGTTACACGTTATACGTTACACGTTAGGCGTTACACGTTATACGTTACACGTTATACGTTACACGTTATACGTTACACGTTATACGTTATACGTTATACGTTATACGTTATACGCTATTCGTTATACCTTATACGTTATACGTTATACGTTATACGTTATACGGAATACGTTATACGTTATACGTTATACGTCATAAGTTATACGTTATACGTTATACGTTATACGTTACACGTTATACGTTGTACGTTATACGTTATACGTTATACGTTATACGTTATACGTTATACGTTATACGTTATATGTTATACGTTATACGTTATCCGTTATACGTTATACGTTATTCGTTATACGTTATACGTTATAGGTTATACGTTATACGTAATACGTTATACGTTATACGTTATACGTCATACGTTGTACGTTACACGTTATACGTAACACGTTATACGTTATACGTTATACGTTATACGTTACACGTTATACGTCACACGTTATACGTTATACGTTATACGTTATACGTCATACGTTATACGTTACACGTTATACGTTATACGTCACACGTTATAGGTTATACGTTATACGTTATACGTTATACGTTATACGTTATACGTTATACGTTATACGTTACACGTTATACGTCACACGTTATTCGTTATACGTTATACGTTATACGTCATACGTTATACGTTACACGTTATACGTCACACGTTATACGTTATACGTTACACGTTGTACGTTATACGTTATTCGTTATACGTTACACGTTATACGTTCTTCGTTATACGTTATACGTTATACGTTATAGGTTATACGTTATACGTAATACGTTATACGTTATACGTTACACGTTATACGTTATACGTCACACGTTATACGTTATACGTTACACGTTATACGTTATACGTTATACGTTATACGTTATACGTTATACGTTATACGTTACACGTTATACGTTATACGTTATACGTTATACGTTATACGTTATACGTTATACGTTACACGTTATACGTTACACGTTATACGTTATACGTCACACGTTATACGTTATACGTTACACGTTATACGTTATACGTTATACGTTATGCGTTATACGTTATACGTTATACGTTATACGTTACACGTTATACGTTATACGATATATGTTATACGTTATACGTAATATGTAATACGTTATTCGTTTTACGTTATTCGTTATACGTTCTTCGTTACACGTTGTACGTTATACGTTATGCGTTATACGTTAAACGTTATACGTTATACGTTATAAGTTATACGTTATACGTTATACGTTATACGTTATACGTTATACGTTATACGTTATACGTTATACGTTATACGTTACACGTTATACGTTATACGTCACACATTATACGTTATACGTCATACGTTGTACGTAATACGTTATACGTTATACGTTATACGTTACACGTTATACGTCACACGTTATACGTTATACGTTACACGTTGTACGTTATACGTTATTCGTTATACGTTACACGTTATACGTTATTCGTTATACGTTATACGTTATACGTTATACGTTATACGTTATACGTTATACGTTATACGTTATACGTTATACGTTATACGTTACACGTTATACGTTATACGTCACACGTTATACGTTATACGTTACACGTTATACGTTATACGTTATACGTTATACGTTATACGTTATACGTTATACGTTACACGTTATACGTTATACGATATATGTTATACGTTATACGTAATATGTAATACGTTATTCGTTTTACGTTATTCGTTATACGTTCTTCGTTACACGTTGTACGTTATACGTTATGCGTTATACGTTAAACGTTATACGTTATACGTTATAAGTTATACGTTATACGTTATACGTTATACGTTATACGTTATACGTTATACGTTATACGTTATACGTTATACGTCACACGTTATACGTTATACGTTATACGTTATACGTCATACGTTATACGTTACACGTTATACGTTATACGTCACACGTTATACGTTATACGTTATACGTTATACGTCATACGTTATACGTTACACGTTATACGTCACACGTTATACTTTATACGTTACACGTTATACGTTATATGTTATACGTTATACGTTATACGTTATACGTTAAACGTTATACGTTATACGTCATAAGTTATACGTTATACGTTATACGTTATACGTTATACGTTATACGTTACACGTTATACGTTATACGTCACACGTTATACGTTATACGTCATACGTTGTACGTACTAAGTTATACGTTATACGTTATACGTAATACGTTATACGTTATACGTTACACGTTATACGTTATACGTCACACGTTATACGTCACACGTTATACGTTATACGTTACACGTTATACGTTATTCGTTATACGTTATACGTTACACGTTATACGTTATACGTTATACGTTATACGTTATACGTTATACGTTATACGTTATACGTTATACGTTATACGTTATACGTTACACGTTATACGTTATACGTTACACGTTATACGTTATACGTTATACGTTATACGTTATACGTCATAGCTTACACGATACACGTTATACGTCATACGTTATACGTTACACGTTATACGTCACACGTTATACGTTATACGTTACACGTTATACGTTATACGTTATACCTTATACGTTATACGTTATACGTTATACGTTATACGTTAAACGTTATACGTTATACGTTATACGTTATACGTTATACGTCATAGCTTACACGATACACGTTATACGTCATACGTTATACGTTACACGTTATACGTCACACGTTATACGTTATACGTTACACGTTATACGTTATACGTTATACGTTATACGTTATACGTTATACGTTATACGTTATACGTTATACGTTATACGTTATACGTTATACGTTATACGTTATACGTTACACGTTATACGTTACACGTTATACGTTACACGTTATAAGTTATACGTTATACGTTATACGTTATACGTTATACGTTATACGTTATACGTTATACGTTACACGTTATACGTTATACGTCACACGTTATACGTTATACGTCATACGTTGTACGTAATACGTTATACGTTATACGTTATACGTAATACGTTATACGTTATACGTTACACGTTATACGTTATACGTCACACGTTATACGTCACACGTTATACGTTATACGTTACACGTTATACGTTATACGTTATACGTTATACGTTATACGTAATACGTTATACGTTATACGTTACACGTTATACGTTATACGTCACACGTTATACGTCACACGTTATACGTTATACGTTACACGTTATACGTTATACGTTATACGTTATACGTTACACGTTATACGTTATACGTTATACGTTATACGTTATACGTTATACGTTATACGTTATACGTTATACGTTATACGTTATACGTTATACGTTACACGTTATACGTTATACGTTACACGTTATACGTTATACGTTATACGTTATACGTTATACGTTATACGTTATACGTTATACGTTACACGTTATACGTTATACGTCACACGTTATACGTCACACGTTATACGTTATACGTTACACATTATACGTTATACGTTATACGTTATACGTTATACGTTATACGTTATACGTTATACGTTACACGTTATACGTTATACGTTATACGTTATTAGTTATACGTTATACGTTATACGTTATACGTTATACGTTATACGTTATACGTTATACGTTATACGTTATACGTTATACGTTATACGTTATACGTTACACGTTACACGTTATACGTTATACGTTATACGTTATTAGTTATACGTTATACGTTATACGTTATATGTTACACGTTATACGTTATACGTTATACGTTATACGTTGTACGTTAAACGTTATACGTTATACGTTATACGTTATACGTTATACGTCATAGCTTACACGATGCACGTTATACGTCATACGTTATACGTTACACGTTATACGTCACACGTTATACGTTATACGTTACACGTTATACGTTATACGTTATACGTTATACGTTATACGTTATACGTTATACGTTATACGTTATACGTTACACGTTACACGTTATACGTTATACGTTATACGTTATTAGTTATACGTTATACGTTATACGTTATATGTTATACGTTATACGTCATAGCTTACACGATGCACGTTATACGTCATACGTTATACGTTACACGTTATACGTCACACGTTATACGTTATACGTTACACGTTATACGTCATATGTTATACGTTATACGTTATACGTTCTACGTTATACGTTATACGTTACACGTTATACGTTATACGTTATACGTTATACGTTATACGTTATACGTTATACGTTATACGTTATACGTTATACGTTATACGTTATACGTTACACGTTATACGTTATACGTTACACGTTATACGTTATACGATATACGTTATACGTTATACGTTATACGTTATACGTTATACGTTATACGTTATACGTTATACGTTATACGTTACACGTTATACGTTATACGATATACGTTATTAGTTATACGTTATACGTTATACGTTATATGTTACACGTTATACGTTATACGTTATACGTTATACGTTATACGTTATACGTTATACGTTACACGTTATACGTTATATGTTATACGTTATACGTAATATGTAATACGTTATACCATTTACGTTATTCGTTATACGTTCTTCGTTATGCGTTGTACGTTATACGTTGTGCGTTATACGTTATACGTTATACGTGATACGTTACACGTTATACGTTACACGTTATACGTTACACGTTATACGTTACACGTTATACGTTACACGTTATACGTTACACGTTATACGTTATACGTTACACGTTATACGTTACACGTTACACGTTATACGTCACACGTTATACGTTATACGTTAGACGTTATACGTTATACGTTATACGTTATACGTTACACGTAACACGTTATACGTTATACGTCACACGTAATACGTTATACGTTACACGTTATACGTTATACGTTATACGTTATACGTTATACGTTATACGTTATACGTTATACGTTATACTTTATGCGTTATACGTTATACGTAATACGTTACACGTTATACGTCACAGCTTACACGATACACGTTATACGTCATACGTTATACGTTACACGTTATACGTCACACGTTGTACGTTATACGTTACACGTTATACGTTATACGTTATACGTTATACGTTATACGTTATACGTTATACGTCACACGTTATACGTTATACGTTATACGTTATACGTTATACGTTATACGTTATACGTTATACGTTATTCGTTATACGTTATACGTTATAGGTTATACGTTATACGTAATACGTTATACGTTATACGTTATACGTCATACGTTGTACGTTACACGTTATACGTAACACGTTATACGTTATACGTCACACGTAATACGTTATACGTTACACGTTATACGTTATACGTTATACGTTATACGTTATACGTTATACGTTATACGTTATACGTTATACGTTATACGTTATACGTTATACGTTATACGTTATACGTTATACGTTATACGTTATACGTTATACGTAATACGTTACACGTTATACGTCACAGCTTACACGATACACGTCATACGTCATACGTTATACGTTACACGTTATACGTCACACGTTATACGTTATGGGTTATACGTTATACGTTATACGTTATACGTTACACGTTATACGTTACACGTTACACGTTATACGTCACACGTTATACGTTATACGTTAGACGATATACGTTATATGTTACACGTTATACGTTATACGTTATACGTTATACGTTATACGTTATACGTTATACGTTATACGTTATACGTTATACGTTATACGTTATACGTTATACGTTATACGTTATACGTTATACGTAATATGTTATACGTTATACGTAATATGTAATACGTTATAACATTTACGTTATTCGTTATACGTTCTTCGTTATGCGTTGTACGTTATACGTTGTGCGTTATACGTTATACGTTATACGTGATACGTTACACGTTATACGTTACACGTTAGGCGTTACACGTTATACGTTACACGTTATACGTTACACGTTATACGTTACACGTTATACGTTATACGTTATACGTTATACGTTATACGCTATTCGTTATACGTTATACGTTATACGTTATACGTTATACGGAATACGTTATACGTTATACGTTATACGTCATAAGTTATACGTTATACGTTATACGTTATACGTTACACGTTATACGTTGTACGTTATACGTTATACGTTATACGTTATACGTTATACGTTATACGTTATACGTTATACGTTATATGTTATACGTTATACGTTATACGTTATACGTTATACGTTATACGTTATTCGTTATACGTTATACGTTATAGGTTATACGTTATACGTAATACGTTATACGTTATACGTTATACGTCATACGTTGTAAGTTACACGTTATACGTAACACGTTATACGTTATACGTTATACGTTATACGTTATACGTTATACGCTATACCTTATACGTTATACGTTATGCGTTATACGTTATACGTAATACGTTATACGTCATACGTTATACGTTACACGTTAAACGTCACTCGTTATACGTTACACGTTACACGTTATACGTTATATGTTATACGTTATACGTTATACGTTATACGTTATAGGTTATACGTTATACGTAATACGTTATACGTTATACGTTATACGTCATACGTTGTACGTTACACGCTATACGTATCACGTTATACGTTATACGTCACACGTAATACGTTATACGTTACACGTTATACGTTATACGTTATACGTTATACGTTATACGTTATACGTAATACGTTACACGTTATACGTCACAGCTTACACGATACACGTCATACGTCATACGTTATACGTTACACGTTATACGTCACACGTTATACGTTATACGTTATACGTTATACGTCATACGTTATACGTTACACGTTATACGTCACACGTTATACTTTATACGTTACACGTTATACGTTATATGTTATACGTTATACGTTATACGTTATACGTTAAACGTTATACGTTATACGTCATAAGTTATACGTTATACGTTATACGTTATACGTTATACGTTATACGTTACACGTTATACGTTATACGTCACACGTAATACGTTATACGTTACACGTTATACGTTATACGTTATACGTTATACGTTATACGTTATACGTTATACGTTATACGTTATACGTTATACGTTACACGTTATACGTCACACGTTATACGTTATACGTTATACGTTATACGTCATACGTTATACGTTACACGTTATACGTCACACGTTATACGTTATACGTTACACGTTGTACGTTATACGTTATTCGTTATACGTTACACGTTATACGTTATTCGTTATGCGTTATACGTCATACGTTATACGTTATACGTTATACGTTATACGTTATACGTTATACGTTACACGTTATACGTTATACGTCACACGTTATACGTTATACGTTATACGTTATACGTCATAGCTTACACGATACACGTTATGCGTCATACGTTATACGTTACACGTTATACGTCACACGTTATACGTTATACGTTACACGTTATACGTTATACCTTATACGTTATACGTTATACGTTATACGTTATACGTTAAACGTTATAGGTTATACGTCACACGTTATACGTTATACGTTACACGTTATACGTTATACGTTATACGTTATACGTTACACGTTGTACGTTATACGTTATTCGTTATACGTTACACGTTATACGTTATTCGTTATACGTTATACGTTATACGTTATACGTTATACGTTATACGTTATACGTTATACGTTATACGTTATACGTTACATGTTATACGTTACACGTTATACGTTACACGTTATACGTTATATGTTATACGTTATACGTAATATGTAATACGTTATACCATTTACGTTATTCGTTATACGTTCTTCGTTATGCGATGTACGTTATACGTTGTGCGTTATACGTTATACGTTACACGTTATACATTACACGTTACACGTTATACGTCACACGTTATACGTTATACGTTAGACGTTATACGTTATACGTTATACGTTATACGTTATACGTTATACATTATACGTTATACGTTATACGTTACACGTTATACGTTATACGTCACACGTTATACGTTATACGTTACACGTTATACGTTATACGTTATACGTTATACGTTATACGTTATACGTTATAAGTTATACGTTATACGTTATACGTTACACGTTATACGTTACACGTTACACGTTATACGTCACACGTTATACGTTATACGTTAGACGTTATACGTTATACGTTATACGTTTTACGTTATACGTTATACGTTATACGTTATACGTTATACGTTATACGTTATACGTTATACGTTACACGTTATACGTTATACGTTATACGTTATTAGTTATACGTTATACGTTATACGTTATATGTTACACGTTATACGTTATACGTTATACGTTATACGTTTTACGTTATACGTTACACGTTATACGTTATATGTTATACGTTATACGTAATATGCAATACGTTATACCATTTACGTTATTCGTTGTACGTTCTTCGTTATACGTTACACGTTATACGTTATACGTTATACGTTATACGTTACACGTTATACGTTACACGTTATACGTTATATGTTATACGTTATACGTTACACGTTATACGTTACATGTTATAAGTTACACGTTATACGTTACACGTTATACGTTATATGTTATACTTTAAACGTAATATGTAATACGTTATACGTAATATGTAATACGTTATACCATTTACGTTATTCGTTATACGTTCTTCGTTATGCGTTGTACGTTATACGTTGTGCGTTATACGTTATACGTTATACGTTATACGTTATACGTTTTACGTTATACGTCACACGTTATACGTTATACGTCAGACGTTATACGTTATACGTTATACGTTATACGTTATACGTTATACGTTATACGTTATACGTTATACGTTATACGTTATACGTTATACGTTACACGTTATACGTTATACGTTATACGTTATTAGTTATACGTTATACGTTATACATTATATGTTACACGTTATACGTTATACGTTATACGTTATACGTTTTACGTTATACGTTACACGTTATACGTTATATGTTATACCTTATACGTAATATGTAATACGTTATACCATTTACGTTATTCGTTGTACGCTCTTCGTTATGCGTTGTACGTTATACGTTGTGCGTTATACGTTATACGTTATACGTGATACGTTACACGTTATACGTTACACGTTATACGTTACACGTTATACGTTATACGTAATACGTTATACGTTATACGTTACACGTTATACGTTATACGTCACACGTTATACGTCACACGTTATACGTTATACGTTACACGTTATACGTTATACGTTATACGTTATACGTTACAAGTTATACGTTACACGTTATACGTTATATGTTATACGTTATACGTTACACTTTATACGTTACATGTTATACGTTACACGTTATACGTTACACGTTATACGTTATATGTTATACGTCACACGTTATACGTTATACGTTATACGTTATACGTTATACGTTATACGTTATACGTTATACGTTATACGTTATACGTTATACGTTATACATTATACGTTATACGTTATACGTTATACGTTACACATTATACGTCACAGCTTACACGATACACGTCATACGTCATACGTTATACGTTACACGTTATACGTCACACGTTATACGTTATACGTTACACGTTATACGTTATACGTTATACCTTATACGTTATACGTTATACGTTATACGTTATACGTTAAACGTTATACGTTATACGTTATACGTTATACGTCATAGCTTACACGATACACGTTATACGTCATACGTTATACGTTATACGTTATACGTTATACGTCATACGTTATACGTTACACGTTATACGTCACACGTTATACGTTATACGTTACACGTTGTACGTTATACGTTATTCGTTATACGTTACACGTTATACGTTATTCGTTATACGTTATACGTTATACGTTATACGTTATACGTTATACGTTACACGTTATACGTTACACGTTATACGTTATACGTTATACGTCATACGTTACACGTTATACGTTACACGTTATACGTTATATGTTATACGTTATACGTTACACGTTATACGTTACATGTTATACTTTAAACGTAATATGTAATACGTTATACGTAATATGTAATACGTTATACCATTTACGTTATTCGTTATACGTTCTTCGTTATGCGTTGTACGTTATACGTTGTGCGTTATACGTTATACGTTATACGTTATACGTTATACGTTTTACGTTATACGTCACACGTTATACGTTATACGTTAGACGTTATACGTTATACGTTATACGTTATACGTTCTACGTTATACGTTATACGTTATACGTTATACGTTATACGTTATACGTTATACGTTATACGTTATACGTTACACGTTATACGTTATACGTTATACGTTATTAGTTATACGTTATACGTTATACATTATATGTTACACGTTATACGTTATACGTTATACGTTATACGTTTTACGTTATACGTTACACGTTATACGTTATATGTTATACGTTATACGTAATATGTAATACGTTATACCATTTACGTTATTCGTTGTACGCTCTTCGTTATGCGTTGTACGTTATACGTTGTGCGTTATACGTTATACGTTATACGTGATACGTTACACGTTATACGTTACACGTTATACGTTACACGTTATACGTTACACGTTATACGTTATACGTAATACGTTATACGTTATACGTTACACGTTATACGATATACGTCACACGTTATACGTCACACGTTATACGTTATACGTTACACGTTATACGTTATACGTTATACGTTATACGTTACACGTTATACGTTACACGTTATACGTTATATGTTATACGTTATACGTTACACTTTATACGTTACATGTTATACGTTACACGTTATACGTTACACGTTATACGTTACACGTTATACGTTATATGTTATACGTTATACGTAATATGTAATACGTTATACGTAATATGTAATACGTTATACCATTTACGTTATTCGTTATACGTTCTTCGTTATGCGTTGTACGTTATACGTTGTGCGTTATACGTTATACGTTATACGTGATACGTTACACGTTATACGTTACACGTTATACGTTACACGTTATACGTTACACGTTATACGTTACATGTTATACGTTACACGTTATACGTTACACGTTATACGTTATATGTTATACGTTATACGTAATATGTAATACGTTATACCATTTACGTTATTCGTTATACGTTTTTCGTTATGCGTTGTACGTTATACGTTGTGCGTTATACGTTATACGTTACACGTTATACGTTACACGTTACACGTTATACGTCACACGTTATACGTTATACGTTAGACGTTATACGTTATACGTTATACGTTATACGTTATACGTTATACGTTATACGTTATACGTTATACGTTATACGTTATACGTTATACGTTATACGTTATACGTTACACGTTATACGTTATACGTTATACGTTATTAGTTATACGTTATACGTTATACGTTATATGTTACCCGTTATACGTTATACGTTATACGTTATACGTTATACGTTATACGTTATACGTTACACGTTATACGTTATATGTTATACGTTATACGTAATATGTAATACGTTATACCATTTACGTTATTCGTTATACGTTCTTCGTTATGCGTTGTACGTTATACGTTGTGCGTTATACGTTATACGTTATACGTGATACGTTACACGTTATACGTTACACGTTATACGTTACACGTTATACGTTACACGTTATACGTTACACGTTATACGTTACACGTTATACGTTATACGTTATACGTTATACGTTATACGTTATTCGTTATACGTTATACGTTATACGTTATACGTTATACGGAATACGTTATACGTTATACGTTATACATCATACGTTATACGTTACACGTTATACGTCACACGTTATACGTTATACGTTACACGTTATACGTTATATGTTATACGTTATACGTTATACGTTATACGTTATACGTTATACGTTATTCGTTATACGTTATACGTTATAGGTTATACGTTATACGTAATACGTTATACGTTATACGTTATACGTTATGCGTTATATAATACTTTATACGTTATACGTTACACGTAACACGTTATACGTTATACGTCACACGTAATACGTTATACGCCACACGTTATACGTTATACGTTATATGTTATACGTTATACGTAATATGTAATACGTTATACCATTTACGTTATTCGTTATACGTTCTTCGTTATGCGTTGTACGTTATACGTTGTGCGTTATACGTTATTAGTTATACGTTATACGTTATACATTATATGTTACACGTTATACGTTATACGTTATACGTTATACGTTTTACGTTATACGTTACACGTTATACGTTATATGTTATACGTTATACGTAATACGTCATACGTTATACGTTATACGTTATACGTTATACGTCATACGTTATACGTTACACGTTATACGTCACACGTTATACGTTTTACGTTACACGTTGTACGTTATACGTTATTCGTTATACGTTACACGTTATACGTTATTCGTTATACGTTATACGTTATACGTTATACGTTATACGTTATACGTTATACGTTATACATTATACGTTATACGTTATACGTTACACGTTATACGTTATACGTCACACGTTATACGTTATACGTTACACGTTATACGTTATACGTTATACGTTATACGTTATACGTTATACGTTTTACGTTACACGTTATACGTTATACGATATATGTTATACGTTATACGTAATATGTAATACGTTATTCGTTTTACGTTATTCGTTATACGTTCTTCGTTACACGTTGTACGTTATACGTTATGCGTTATACGTTAAACGTTATACGTTATACGTTATAAGTTATACGTTATACGTTATACGTTACACGTTATACGTTACACGTTACACGTTATACGTCACACGTTATACGTTATACGTTAGACGTTATACGTTATACGTTATACGTTTTACGTTACACGTTATACGTTACACGTTATACGTTACACGTTATACGTTACACGTTATACGTTATACGTAATACGTTATACGTTATACGTTACACGTTATACGTTATACGTCACACGTTATACGTCACACGTTATACGTTATACGTTACACGTTATACGTTATACGTTATACGTTATACGTTACACGTTATACGTTACACGTTATACGTTATATGTTATACGTTATACGTTACACGTTATACGTTACATGTTATACGTTACACGTTATACGTTACACGTTATACGTTATATGTTATACTTTAAACGTAATATGTAATACGTTATACGTAATATGTAATACGTTATACCATTTACGTTATTCGTTATACGTTCTTCGTTATGCGTTGTACGTTATACGTTGTGCGTTATACGTTATACGTTATACGTTATACGTTATACGTTTTACGTTATACGTCACACGTTATACGTTATACGTTAGACGTTATACGTTATACGTTATACGTTATACGTTATACGTTATACGTTATACGTTATACGTTATACGTTATACGTTATACGTTATACGTTATACGTTATACGTTACACGTTATACGTTATACGTTATACGTTATTAGTTATACGTTATACGTTATACATTATATGTTACACGTTATACGTTATACGTTATACGTTATACGTTTTACGTTATACGTTACACGTTATACGTTATATGTTATACGTTATACGTAATATGTAATACGTTATACCATTTACGTTATTCGTTGTACGCTCTTCGTTATGCGTTGTACGTTATACGTTGTGCGTTATACGTTATACGTTATACGTGATACGTTACACGTTATACGTTACACGTTATACGTTACACGTTATACGTTACACGTTATACGTTATACGTAATACGTTATACGTTATACGTTACACGTTATACGTTATACGTCACACGTTATACGTCACACGTTATACGTTATACGTTACACGTTATACGTTATACGTTATACGTTATACGTTACACGTTATACGTTACACGTTATACGTTATATGTTATACGTTATACGTTACACTTTATACGTTACATGTTATACGTTACACGTTATACGTTATACGTTATATGTTATACGTTATACGTAATATGTAATACGTTATACCATTTACGTTATTCGTTATACGTTCTTCGTTATGCGTTGTACGTTATACGTTGTGCGTTATACGTTATACGTTATTCGTTATACATTATACGTTATAGGTTATACGTTATACGTAATACGTTATACGTTATACGTTATACGTCATACGTTGTACGTTACACGTTATACGTAACACGTTATACGTTATACGTTATACGTTATACGTTATACGTTATACGCTATACGTTATACGTTATACGTTATACGTTATACGTTATACGTTATACGTTATACGTTATACGTTATACGTTATACGTTATACGTTACACGTTATACGTTATACGTTATACGTTATTAGTTATACGTTATACGTTATACGTTATATGTTACCCGTTATACGTTATACGTTATACGTTATACGTTATACGTTATACGTTATACGTTATACGTTACACGTTATACGTTATATGTTATACGTTATACGTAATATGTAATACGTTATACCATTTACGTTATTCGTTATACGTTCTTCGTTATGCGTTGTACGTTATACGTTGTGCGTTATACGTTATACGTTATACGTGATACGTTACACGTTATACGTTACACGTTATACGTTACACGTTATACGTTACACGTTATACGTTACACGTTATACGTTACACGTTATACGTTATACGTTATACGTTATACGTTATACGTTATTCGTTATACGTTATACGTTATACGTTATACGTTATACGGAATACGTTATACGTTATACGTTATACGTCATACGTTATACGTTACACGTTATACGTCACACGTTATACGTTATACGTTACACGTTATACGTTATATGTTATACGTTATACGTTATACGTTATACGTTATACGTTATTCGTTATACGTTATACGTTATAGGTTATACGTTATACGTAATACGTTATACGTTATACGTTATACGTTATACGTTATATAATACTTTATACGTTATACGTTACACGTAACACGTTATACGTTATACGTCACACGTAATACGTTATACGCTACACGTTATACGTTATACGTTATACGTTATACGTTATACGTTATACGTTATACGTTATACGTTATACGTTATACGTTATACGTAATATGTTATACGTTATACGTAATATGTAATACGTTATAACATTTACGTTATTCGTTATACGTTCTTCGTTATGCGTTGTACGTTATACGTTGTGCGTTATACGTTATACGTTATACGTGATACGTTACACGTTATACGTTACACGTTAGGCGTTACACGTTATACGTTACACGTTATACGTTACACGTTATACGTTACACGTTATACGTTATACGTTATACGTTATACGTTATACGCTATTCGTGATACGTTATACGTTATACGTTATACGTTATACGGAATACGTTATACGTTATACGTTATACGTCATAAGTTATACGTTATACGTTATACGTTATACGTTACACGTTATACGTTGTACGTTATACGTTATACGTTATACGTTATACGTTATACGTTATACGTTATACGTTATACGTTATATGTTATACGTTATACGTTATACGTTATACGTTATACGTTATTCGTTATACATTATACGTTATAGGTTATACGTTATACGTAATACGTTATACGTTATACGTTATACGTCATACGTTGTACGTTACACGTTATACGTAACACGTTATACGTTATACGTTATACGTTATACGTTATACGTTATACGCTATACGTTATACGTTATACGTTATACGTTATACGTTATACGTAATACGTTATACGTCATACGTTATACGTTACACGTTATACGTTACACGTTACACGTTATACGTCACACGTTATACGTTATACGTTAGACGTTATACGTTACACGTTATACGTCACACGTTATACGTTATACGTTAGACGTTATACGTTATATGTTACACGTTATACGTAATACGTTATACGTTATACGTTATACGTTATACGTTATATGTTAGACGTTATACGTTACACGTTATACGTCACACGTTATACGTTATACGTTAGACGTTATACGTTATATGTTACACGTTATACGTAATACGTTATACGTTATACGTTATACGTTATACGTTATACGTTATACGTTATACGTTATACGTTATACGTTATACGTAATATGTTATACGTTATACGTAATATGTAATACGTTATAACATTTACGTTATTCGTTATACGTTCTTCGTTATGCGTTGTACGTTATACGTTGTGCGTTATACGTTATACGTTATACGTGATACGTTACACGTTATACGTTACACGTTAGGCGTTACACGTTATACGTTACACGTTATACGTTACACGTTATACGTTACACGTTATACGTTATACGTTATACGTTATACGTTATACGCTATTCGTTATACCTTATACGTTATACGTTATACGTTATACGTTATACGGAATACGTTATACGTTATACGTTATACGTCATAAGTTATACGTTATACGTTATACGTTATACGTTACACGTTATACGTTGTACGTTATACGTTATACGTTATACGTTATACGTTATACGTTATACGTTATACGTTATACGTCATATGTTATACGTTATACGTTATACGTTATACGTGATTCGTTATACGTTATACGTTATAGGTTATACGTTATACGTAATACGTTATACGTTATACGTTATACGTCATACGTTGTACGTTACACGTTATACGTAACACATTATACGTTATACGTTATACGTTATACGTTACACGTTATACGTCACACGTTATACGTTATACGTTATACGTTATACGTCATACGTTATACGTTACACGTTATACGTTATACGTCACACGTTATACGTTATACGTTATACGTTATACGTTATACGTTATACGTTATACGTTATACGTTATACGTTACACGTTATACGTCACACGTTATACGTTATACGTTATACGTTATACGCCATACGTTATACGTTACACGTTATACGTCACACGTTATACGTTATACGTTACACGTTGTACGTTATACGTTATTCGTTATACGTTACACGTTATACGTTATTCGTTATACGTTATACGTTATACGTTATACGTTATACGTTATACGTTATACGTTATACGTTATACGTTATACGTTATACGTTATACGTTATACGTTATACGTTATACGTTATACGTTACACGTTATACGTTATACGTTATACGTTATACGTTATACGTTATACGTTATACGTTACACGTTATACGTTACACGTTATACGTTATACGTCACACGTTATACGTTATACGTTACACGTTATACGTTATACGTTATACGTTATACGTTATACGTTATACGTTATACGTTATACGTTACACGTTATACGCTATACGATATATGTTATACGTTATACGTAATATGTAATACGTTACTCGTTTTACGTTATTCGTTATACGTTCTTCGTTACACGTTGTACGTTATACGTTATGCGTTATACGTTAAACGTTATACGTTATACGTTATAAGTTATACGTTATACGTTATACCTTATACGTTATACGTTATACGTTATACGTTATACGTTACACGTTATACGTTATACGTCACACGTTATACGTTATACGTCATACGTTGTACGTAATACGTTATACGTTATACGTTATACGTTACACGTTATACGTCACACGTTATACGTTATACGTTACACGTTGTACGTTATACGTTATTCGTTATACGTTACACGTTATACGTTATTCGTTATACGTTATACGTGATACGTTATACGTTATACGTTATGCGTTATACGTTATACGTTACACGTTATACGTTATACGTCACACGTTATACGTTATACGTTACACGTTATACGTTATACGTTATACGTTATACGTTATACGTTATACGTTATACGTTACACGTTATACGTTATACGATATATGTTATACGTTATACGTAATATGTAATACGTTATTCGTTTTACGTTATTCGTTATACGTTCTTCGTTACACGTTGTACGTTATACGTTATGCGTTATACGTTAAACGTTATACGTTATACGTTATAAGTTATACGTTATACGTTATACGTTATACGTTATACGTTATACGTTATACGTTATACGTCACACGTTATACGTTATACGTTATACGTTATACGTCATACGTTATACGTTACACGTTATACGTTATACGTCACACGTTATACGTTATACGTTATACGTTATACGTCATACGTTATACGTTACACGTTATACGTCACACGTTATACTTTATACGTTACACGTTATACGATATATGTTATACGTTATACGTTATACGTTATACGTTATACGTCACACGTTATACGTTATACGTTACACGTTATACGTTATACGTTATACGTTATACGTTATACGTTATACGTTATACGTTATACGTTATACGTTACACGTTATACGTTACACGTTATACGTTACACGTTATAAGTTATACGTTATACGTTATACGTTATACGTTATACGTTATACGTTATACGTTATACGTTACACGTTATACGTTATACGTCACACGTTATACGTTATACGTTACACGTTATACGTTATACGTTATACGTTATACGTTACACGTTATACGTTATACGTTATACGTTATACGTTATACGTTATACGTTATACGTTATACGTTATACGTTATACGTTATACGTTACACGTTATACGTTATACGTTACACGTTATACGTTATACGTTATACGTTATACGTTATACGTCATAGCTTACACGATACACGTTATACGTCTTACGTTATACGTTACACGTTATACGTCACACGTTATACGTTATACGTTACACGTTATACGTTATACGTTATACCTTATACGTTATACGTTATACGTTATACGTTATACGTTAAACGTTATACGTTATACGTTATGCGTTATACGTTATACGTCATAGCTTACACGATGCACGTTATACGTCATACGTTATACGTTACACGTTATACGTCACACGTTATACGTTATACGTTACACGTTATACGTTATACGTTATACGTTATACGTTATACGTTCTACGTTATACGTTATACGTTACACGTTATACGTTATACGTTATACGTTATACGTTATACGTTATACGTTATACGTTATACGTTATACGTTATACGTTATACGTTATACGTTATACGTTACACGTTATACGTTATACGTTACACGTTATACGTTATACGTTATACGTTATACGTTATACGTTATACGTTATACGTTATACGTTATACGTTATACGTTATACGTTATACGTTACACGTTATACGTTATACGTTATACGTTATTAGTTATACGTTATACGTTATACGTTATATGTTACACGTTATACGTTATACGTTATACGTTATACGTTATACGTTATACGTTATACGTTACACGTTATACGTTATATGTTATACGTTATACGTAATATGTAATACGTTATACCATTTACGTTATTCGTTATACGTTCTTCGTTATGCGTTGTACGTTATACGTTGTGCGTTATACGTTATACGTTATACGTGATACGTTACACGTTATACGTTACACGTTATACGTTACACGTTATACGTTACACGTTATACGTTACACGTTATACGTTATACGTTACACGTTATACGTTACACGTTACACGTTATACGTCACACGTTATACGTTATACGTTAGACGTTATACGTTATACGTTATACGTTATAGGTTATACGTTATACGTAATACGTTATACGTTATACGTTATACGTCATACGTTGTACGTTACACGCTATACGTAACACGTTATACGTTATACGTCACACGTAATACGTTATACGTTACACGTTATACGTTATACGTTATACGCTATACGTTATACGTTATACGTAATACGTTACACGTTATACGTCACAGCTTACACGATACACGTCATACGTCATACGTTATACGTTACACGTTATACGTCACACGTTATACGTTATACGTTATACGTTATACGTCATACGTTATACGTTACACGTTATACGTCACACGTTATACTTTATACGTTACACGTTATACGTTATATGTTATACGTTATACGTTATACGTTATACGTTAAACGTTATACGTTATACGTCATAAGTTATACGTTATACGTTATACGTTATACGTTATACGTTATACGTTACACGTTATACGTTATACGTCACACGTAATACGTTATACGTTACACGTTATACGTTATACGTTATACGTTATACGTTATACGTTATACGTTATACGTTATACGTTATACGTTATACGTTACACGTTATACGTCACACGTTATACGTCATACGTTATACGTTATACGTCATACGTTATACGTTACACGTTATACGTCACACGTTATACGTTATACGTTACACGTTGTACGTTATACGTTATTCGTTATACGTTACACGTTATACGTTATTCGTTATGCGTTATACGTTATACGTTATACGTTATACGTTATACGTTATACGTTATTCGTTATACGTTATACGTTACACGTTATACGTTATACGTCACACGTTATACGTCATACGTTATACGTTATACGTCATAGCTTACACGATACACGTTATGCGTCATACGTTATACGTTACACGTTATACGTCACACGTTATACGTTATACGTTACACGTTATACGTTATACCTTATACGTTATACGTTATACGTTATACGTTATACGTTAAACGTTATACGTTATACGTCACACGTTATACGTTATACGTTACACGTTATACGTTATACGTTATACGTTATACGTTACACGTTGTACGTTATACGTCATTCGTTATACGTTACACGTTATACGTTATTCGTTATACGTTATGCGTTATACGTTATACGTTATACGTTATACGTTATACGTTATACGTTACATGTTATACGTTACACGATATACGTTACACGTTATACGTTATATGTTATACGTTATACGTAATATGTAATACGTTATACCATTTACGTTATTCGTTATACGTTCTTCGTTATGCGATGTACGTTATACGTTGTGCGTTATACGTTATACGTTACACGTTATACATTACACGTTACACGTTATACGTCACACGTTATACGTTATACGTTAGACGTTATACGTTATACGTTATACGTTATACGTTATACGTTATACGTTATACGTTATGCGTTATACGTTACACGTTATACGTCACACGTTATACGTTATACGTTATACGTTATACGTTATACGTCATACGTTATACGTTACACGTTATACGTCACACGTTATACGTTATACGTTACACGTTGTACGTTATACGTTATTCGTAATACGTTACACGTTATACGTTATTCGTTATACGTTATACGTTATACGTTATACGTTATACGTTATACGTTATACGTTATACGTTATACGTTATACGCTATACGTTATACGTTACACGTTATACGTTATACGTCACACGTTATACGTTATACGTTACACGTTATACGTTATACGTTATACGTTATACGTTATACGTTATACGTTATACGTTACACGTTATACGTTATACGATATATGTTATACGTTATACGTAATATGTAATACGTTATTCGTTTTACGTTATTCGTTATACGTTCTTCGTTACACGTTGTACGTTATACGTTATGCGTTATACGTTAAACGTTATACGTTATACGTTATAAGTTATACGTTATACGTTAAACGTTCTTCGTTACACGTTGTACGTTATACGTTATGCGTTATACGTTATACGTTATACGTTATACGTTATACGTTATACGTTATACGTTATACGTTATACGTTATACGTTATACGTTACACGTTATACGTTATACGTTATACGTTATACGTTATACGTTATACGTTATACGTTACACGTTATACGTTACACGTTATACGTTATACGTCACACGTTATACGTTATACGTTACACGTTATACGTTATACGTTATACGTTATACGTTATACGTTATACGTTATACGTTATACGTTACACGTTATACGCTATACGATATATGTTATACGTTATACGTAATATGTAATACGTTACTCGTTTTACGTTATTCGTTATACGTTCTTCGTTACACGTTGTACGTTATACGTTATGCGTTATACGTTAAACGTTATACGTTATACGTTATAAGTTATACGTTATACGTTATACCTTATACGTTATACGTTATACGTTATACGTTATACGTTACACGTTATACGTTATACGTCACACGTTATACGTTATACGTCATACGTTGTACGTAATACGTTATACGTTATACGTTATACGTTACACGTTATACGTCACACGTTATACGTTATACGTTACACGTTGTACGTTATACGTTATTCGTTATACGTTACACGTTATACGTTATTCGTTATACGTTATACGTGATACGTTATACGTTATACGTTATGCGTTATACGTTATACGTTACACGTTATACGTTATACGTCACACGTTATACGTTATACGTTACACGTTATACGTTATACGTTATACGTTATACGTTATACGTTATACGTTATACGTTACACGTTATACGTTATACGATATATGTTATACGTTATACGTAATATGTAATACGTTATTCGTTTTACGTTATTCGTTATACGTTCTTCGTTACACGTTGTACGTTATACGTTATGCGTTATACGTTAAACGTTATACGTTATACGTTATAAGTTATACGTTATACGTTATACGTTATACGTTATACGTTATACGTTATACGTTATACGTCACACGTTATACGTTATACGTTATACGTTATACGTCATACGTTATACGTTACACGTTATACGTTATACGTCACACGTTATACGTTATACGTTATACGTTATACGTCATACGTTATACGTTACACGTTATACGTCACACGTTATACTTTATACGTTACACGTTATACGATATATGTTATACGTTATACGTTATACGTTATACGTTATACGTCACACGTTATACGTTATACGTTACACGTTATACGTTATACGTTATACGTTATACGTTATACGTTATACGTTATACGTTATACGTTATACGTTACACGTTATACGTTACACGTTATACGTTACACGTTATAAGTTATACGTTATACGTTATACGTTATACGTTATACGTTATACGTTATACGTTATACGTTACACGTTATACGTTATACGTCACACGTTATACGTTATACGTTACACGTTATACGTTATACGTTATACGTTATACGTTACACGTTATACGTTATACGTTATACGTTATACGTTATACGTTATACGTTATACGTTATACGTTATACGTTATACGTTATACGTTACACGTTATACGTTATACGTTACACGTTATACGTTATACGTTATACGTTATACGTTATACGTCATAGCTTACACGATACACGTTATACGTCTTACGTTATACGTTACACGTTATACGTCACACGTTATACGTTATACGTTACACGTTATACGTTATACGTTATACCTTATACGTTATACGTTATACGTTATACGTTATACGTTAAACGTTATACGTTATACGTTATGCGTTATACGTTATACGTCATAGCTTACACGATGCACGTTATACGTCATACGTTATACGTTACACGTTATACGTCACACGTTATACGTTATACGTTACACGTTATACGTTATACGTTATACGTTATACGTTATACGTTCTACGTTATACGTTATACGTTACACGTTATACGTTATACGTTATACGTTATACGTTATACGTTATACGTTATACGTTATACGTTATACGTTATACGTTATACGTTATACGTTATACGTTACACGTTATACGTTATACGTTACACGTTATACGTTATACGTTATACGTTATACGTTATACGTTATACGTTATACGTTATACGTTATACGTTATACGTTATACGTTATACGTTACACGTTATACGTTATACGTTATACGTTATTAGTTATACGTTATACGTTATACGTTATATGTTACACGTTATACGTTATACGTTATACGTTATACGTTATACGTTATACGTTATACGTTACACGTTATACGTTATATGTTATACGTTATACGTAATATGTAATACGTTATACCATTTACGTTATTCGTTATACGTTCTTCGTTATGCGTTGTACGTTATACGTTGTGCGTTATACGTTATACGTTATACGTGATACGTTACACGTTATACGTTACACGTTATACGTTACACGTTATACGTTACACGTTATACGTTACACGTTATACGTTATACGTTACACGTTATACGTTACACGTTACACGTTATACGTCACACGTTATACGTTATACGTTAGACGTTATACGTTATACGTTATACGTTATAGGTTATACGTTATACGTAATACGTTATACGTTATACGTTATACGTCATACGTTGTACGTTACACGCTATACGTAACACGTTATACGTTATACGTCACACGTAATACGTTATACGTTACACGTTATACGTTATACGTTATACGCTATACGTTATACGTTATACGTAATACGTTACACGTTATACGTCACAGCTTACACGATACACGTCATACGTCATACGTTATACGTTACACGTTATACGTCACACGTTATACGTTATACGTTATACGTTATACGTCATACGTTATACGTTACACGTTATACGTCACACGTTATACTTTATACGTTACACGTTATACGTTATATGTTATACGTTATACGTTATACGTTATACGTTAAACGTTATACGTTATACGTCATAAGTTATACGTTATACGTTATACGTTATACGTTATACGTTATACGTTACACGTTATACGTTATACGTCACACGTAATACGTTATACGTTACACGTTATACGTTATACGTTATACGTTATACGTTATACGTTATACGTTATACGTTATACGTTATACGTTATACGTTACACGTTATACGTCACACGTTATACGTCATACGTTATACGTTATACGTCATACGTTATACGTTACACGTTATACGTCACACGTTATACGTTATACGTTACACGTTGTACGTTATACGTTATTCGTTATACGTTACACGTTATACGTTATTCGTTATGCGTTATACGTTATACGTTATACGTTATACGTTATACGTTATACGTTATTCGTTATACGTTATACGTTACACGTTATACGTTATACGTCACACGTTATACGTCATACGTTATACGTTATACGTCATAGCTTACACGATACACGTTATGCGTCATACGTTATACGTTACACGTTATACGTCACACGTTATACGTTATACGTTACACGTTATACGTTATACCTTATACGTTATACGTTATACGTTATACGTTATACGTTAAACGTTATACGTTATACGTCACACGTTATACGTTATACGTTACACGTTATACGTTATACGTTATACGTTATACGTTACACGTTGTACGTTATACGTCATTCGTTATACGTTACACGTTATACGTTATTCGTTATACGTTATGCGTTATACGTTATACGTTATACGTTATACGTTATACGTTATACGTTACATGTTATACGTTACACGATATACGTTACACGTTATACGTTATATGTTATACGTTATACGTAATATGTAATACGTTATACCATTTACGTTATTCGTTATACGTTCTTCGTTATGCGATGTACGTTATACGTTGTGCGTTATACGTTATACGTTACACGTTATACATTACACGTTACACGTTATACGTCACACGTTATACGTTATACGTTAGACGTTATACGTTATACGTTATACGTTATACGTTATACGTTATACGTTATACGTTATGCGTTATACGTTACACGTTATACGTCACACGTTATACGTTATACGTTATACGTTATACGTTATACGTCATACGTTATACGTTACACGTTATACGTCACACGTTATACGTTATACGTTACACGTTGTACGTTATACGTTATTCGTAATACGTTACACGTTATACGTTATTCGTTATACGTTATACGTTATACGTTATACGTTATACGTTATACGTTATACGTTATACGTTATACGTTATACGCTATACGTTATACGTTACACGTTATACGTTATACGTCACACGTTATACGTTATACGTTACACGTTATACGTTATACGTTATACGTTATACGTTATACGTTATACGTTATACGTTACACGTTATACGTTATACGATATATGTTATACGTTATACGTAATATGTAATACGTTATTCGTTTTACGTTATTCGTTATACGTTCTTCGTTACACGTTGTACGTTATACGTTATGCGTTATACGTTAAACGTTATACGTTATACGTTATAAGTTATACGTTATACGTTAAACGTTCTTCGTTACACGTTGTACGTTATACGTTATGCGTTATACGTTAAACGTTATACGTTATACGTTATAAGTTATACGTTACACGTTATACGTTATACGATATATGTTATACGTTATACGTAATATGTAATACGTTATTCGTTTTACGTTATTCGTTATACGTTCTTAGTTACACGTTGTACGTTATACGTTATTCGTTATACGTTACACGTTATACGTTATTCGTTACACGTTGTACGTTATACGTTATTCGTTATACGTTACACGTTATACGTTATTCGTTATACGTTATACGTTATACGTTATACGTTATACGTTATACGTTATACGTTATACGTTATACGTTATACGTTATACGTTATACGTTATACGTTATACGTTACACGTTATACGTTACACGTTATACGTTACACGTTATAAGTTATACGTTATGCGTTATACGTTATACGTTATACGTTATACGTTATACGTTATACGTTACACGTTATACGTTATACGTCACACGTTATACGTTATACGTCATACGTTGTACGTAATACGTTATACGTTATACGTTATACGTAATACGTTATACGTTATACGTTACACGTTATACGTTACACGTCACACGTTATACGTCACACGTTATACGTTATACGTTATACGTTATACGTTATACGTTATACGTTATACGTTATACGTTATACGCTATACGTTACACGTTATACGTTATACGTTACACGTTATACGTTATACGTTATACGTTATACGTTATACGTCATAGCTTACACGATACACGTTATACGTCATACGTTATACGTTACACGTTATACGTCACACGTTATACGTTATACGTTACACGTTATACGTTATACGTTATACCTTATACGTTATACGTTATACGTTATACGTTATACGTTACACGTTATACGTTATACGTCACACGTTATACGTTATACGTCATACGTTGTACGTAATACGTTATACGTTATACGTTATAAGTTATACGTTATACGTTAAACGTTCTTCGTTACACGTTGTACGTTATACGTTATGCGTTATACGTTAAACGTTATACGTTATACGTTATAAGTTATACGTTACACGTTATACGTTATACGATATATGTTATACGTTATACGTAATATGTAATACGTTATTCGTTTTACGTTATTCGTTATACGTTCTTAGTTACACGTTGTACGTTATACGTTATTCGTTATACGTTACACGTTATACGTTATTCGTTACACGTTGTACGTTATACGTTATTCGTTATACGTTACACGTTATACGTTATTCGTTATACGTTATACGTTATACGTTATACGTTATACGTTAAACGTTATACGTTATACGTTATACGTTATACGTCATAGCTTACACGATACACGTTATACGTCATACGTTATACGTTACACGTTATACGTCACACGTTATACGTTATACGTTACACGTTATACGTTATACGTTATACGTTATACGTTATACGTTATACGTTATACGTTGTACGTTATACGTTATACGTTATACGTTACACGTTATACGTCACACGTTATACGTTATACGTTATACGTTACACGTTATAAGTTATACGTCACACGTAATACGTTATACGTCACACGTTATACGTTATACGTTATACGTTATACGTTATACGTTATACGTTATACGTTATACGTTATACGTTATACGTTATACGTTATACATTATACGTTATACGTTATACGTAATACGTTACACATTATACGTCACAGCTTACACGATACACGTCATACGTCATACGTTATACGTTACACGTTATACGTCACACGTTATACGTTATACGTTATACGTTATACGTCATACGTTATACGTTACACGTTATACGTCACACGTTATACTTTATACGTTACACGTTATACGTTATATGTTATACGTTATACGTTATACGTTATACGTTATACGTTATACGTTATATAATACTTTATACGTTATACGTTATACGTTATATAATACTTTATACGTTATACGTTACACGTTACACGTTATACGTTATACGTCACACGTAATACGTTATACGTTATTCGTTATACGTTATACGTTATACGTTATACGTTATACGGAATACGTTATACGTTATACGTTATACGTCATACGTTATACGTTATACGTTACACGTTATACGTTATATGTTATACGTTATACGTTATACGTTATACGCTAAACGTTATACGTTATACGTTATAAGTTATACGTTACACGTTATACGTTACACGTTATACGTTACACGTTATACGTTACACGTTATACGTTACACGTTATACGTTACACGTTATACGTTATACGTCACATGTTATACGTTATACGTTACACGTTATACGTTATACGTTATACGTTATACGTTATACGTTATACGTTATACGTTACACGTTATACGTTATACGATATATGTTATACGTTATACGTAATATGTAATACGTTATTCTTTTACGTTATTCGTTATACGTTCTTCGTTACACGTTGTACGTTATACGTTATGCGTTATACGTTAAACGTTATACGTTATACGTTATAAGTTATACGTTATACGTTATACGTTATACGTTATACGTTATACGTTATACGTTATACGTTATACGTCACACGTTATACGTTATACGTCATACGTTGTACGTAATACGTTATACGTTATACGTTATACGTAATACGTTATACGTTATACGTTATACGTTATACGTTATACGTTATACGTTATACGTCACACGTTATACGTTATACGTCATACGTTGTACGTAATACGTTGTACGTAATACGTTATACGTTATACGTTATACGTAATACGTTATACGTTATACGTTACACGTTATACGTTATACGTCACACGTTATGCGTCACACGTTATACGTTATACGTTACACGTTATACGTTTTACGTTATACGTTATACGTTCCACGTTATACGTTATACGTTATACGTTATACGTTATACGTTATACGTTATACGTTATACGTTATACGCTATACGTTACACGTTATACGTTATACGTTACACGTTATACGTTATACGTTATACGTTATACGTTATACGTCATAGCTTACACGATACACGTTATACGTCATACGTTATACGTTACACGTTATACGTCACACGTTATACGTTATACGTTACACGTTATACGTTATACGTTATACCTTATACGTTATACGTTATACGTTATACGTTATACGTTAAACGTTATACGTTATACGTTATACGTTATACGTCATAGCTTACACGATACACGTTATACGTCATACGTTATACGTTACACGTTATACGTCACACGTTATACGTTATACGTTACACGTTATACGTTATACGTTATACGTTATACGTTATACGTTATACGTTATACGTTATACGTTATACGTTATACGTTATACGTTATACGTTACACGTTATACGTCACACGTTATACGTTATACGTTATACGTTACACGTTATAAGTTATACGTCACACGTAATACGTTATACGTCACACGTTATACGTTATACGTTATACGTTATACGTTATACGTTATACGTTATACGTTATACGTTATACGTTATACGTTATACGTTATACATTATACGTTATACGTTATACGTAATACGTTACACATTATACGTCACAGCTTACACGATACACGTCATACGTCATACGTTATACGTTACACGTTATACGTCACACGTTATACGTTATACGTTATACGTTATACGTCATACGTTATACGTTACACGTTATACGTCACACGTTATACTTTATACGTTACACGTTATACGTTATATGTTATACGTTATACGTTATACGTTATACGTTAAACGTTATACGTTATACGTCATAAGTTATACGTTATACGTTATACGTTATACGTTATACGTTATACGTTATACGTTACACGTTATACGTTATACGTCACACGTAATACGTTATTCGTTACACGTTATACGTTATACGTTATACGTTATACGTTATACGTTATACGTTATACGTTATACGTTATACGTTATACGTTATACGTTACACGTTATACGTCACACGTTATACGTTATACGTTATACGTTATACGTCATACGTTATACGTTACACGTTATACGTCACACGTTATACGTTATACGTTACACGTTGTACGTTATACGTTATTCGTTATACGTTACACGTTATACGTTATTCGTTATACGTTATACGTTATACGTTATACGTTATACGTTATACGTTATACGTTATACGTTATACGTTATACGTTACACGTTATACGTTATACGTCACACGTTATACGTTATACGTTACACGTTATACGTTATACGTTATACGTTATACGTTATACGTTATACGTTTTACGTTACACGTTATACGTTATACGATATATGTTATACGTTATACGTAATATGTAATACGTTATTCGTTTTACGTTATTCGTTATACGTTCTTCGTTACACGTTGTACGTTATACGTTATGCGTTATACGTTAAACGTTATACGTTATACGTTATAAGTTATACGTTATACGTTATACGTTATACGTTATACGTTATACGTTATACGTTATACGTTACACGTTATACGTTATACGTCACACGTTATACGTTATACGTCATACGTTGTACGTAATACGTTATACGTTATACGTTATACGTAATACGTTATACGTTATACGTTATACGTTATACGTTATACGTTATACGTTATACGTTATACGTTATACGTTATACGTTACACGTTATACGTTACACGTTATACGTTACACGTTATAAGTTATACGTTATACGTTATACGTTATACGTTATACGTTATACGTTATACGTTATACGTTACACGTTATACGTTATACGTCACACGTTATACGTTATACGTCATACGTTGTACGTAATACGTTATACGTTATACGTTATACGTAATACGTTATACGTTATACGTTACACGTTATACGTTATACGTTATACGTTATACGTTATACGTTATACGCTATACGTTACACGTTATACGTTATACGTTACACGTTATACGTTATACGTTATACGTTATACGTTATACGTCATAGCTTACACGATACACGTTATACGTCATACGTTATACGTTACACGTTATACGTCACACGTTATACGTTATACGTTACACGTTATACGTTATACGTTATACCTTATACGTTATACGTTATACGTTAAACGTTATACGTTAAACGTTATACGTTATACGTTATACGTTATACGTCATAGCTTACACGATACACGTTATACGTCATACGTTATACGTTACACGTTATACGTCACACGTTATACGTTATACGTTACACGTTATACGTTATACGTTATACGTTATACGTTATACGTTATACGTTATACGTTATACGTTATACGTTATACGTTATACGTTATACGTTACACGTTATACGTCACACGTTATACGTTATACGTTATACGTTACACGTTATAAGTTATACGTCACACGTTATACGTTATACGTTACACGTTGTACGTTATACGTTATTCGTTATACGTTACACGTTATACGTTATTCGTTATACGTTATACGTTATACGTTATACGTTATACGTTATACGTTATACATTATACGTTATACGTTATACGTTATACGTTATACGTTATACGTTACACGTTATACGTTACACGTTATACGTTACACGTTATAAGTTATACGTTATACGTTATACGTTATACGTTATACGTTACACGTTATACGTTATACGATATATGTTATACGTTATACGTAATATGTAATACGTTATTCGTTTTACGTTATTCGTTATACGTTCTTCGTTACACGTTGTACGTTATACGTTATGCGTTATACGTTAAACGTTATACGTTATACGTTATAAGTTATACGTTATACGTTATACGTTATACGTTATACGTTATACGTTATACGTTATACGTTACACGTTATACGTTATACGTCACACGTTATACGTTATACGTCATACGTTGTACGTAATACGTTATACGCTATACGTTATACGTAATACGTTATACGTTATACGTTATACGTTATACGTTATACGTTATACGTTATACGTTATACGTTATACGTTATACGTTATACGTTATACGTTATACGTTATACGTTATACGTTATACGTTACACGTTATACGTCACACGTTATACGTTATACGTTATACGTTATACGTCATACGTTATACGTTACACGTTATACGTCACACGTTATACGTTATACGTTACACGTTGTACGTTATACGTTATTCGTTATACGTTACACGTTATACGTTATTCGTTATACGTTATACGTTATACGTTATACGTTATACGTTATACGTTATACATTATACGTTATACGTTATACGTTATACGTTATACGTTATACGTTACACGTTATACGTTACACGTTATACGTTACACGTTATAAGTTATACGTTATACGTTATACGTTATACGTTATACGTTACACGTTATACGTTATACGATATATGTTATACGTTATACGTAATATGTAATACGTTATTCGTTTTACGTTATTCGTTATACGTTCTTCGTTACACGTTGTACGTTATACGTTATGCGTTATACGTTAAACGTTATACGTTATACGTTATAAGTTATACGTTATACGTTATACGTTATACGTTATACGTTATACGTTATACGTTATACGTTACACGTTATACGTTATACGTCACACGTTATACGTTATACGTCATACGTTGTACGTAATACGTTATACGCTATACGTTATACGTAATACGTTATACGTTATACGTTATACGTTATACGTTATACGTTATACGTTATACGTTATACGTTATACGTTATACGTTACACGTTATACGTTACACGTTATACGTTACACGTTATAAGTTATACGTTATACGTTATACGTTATACGTTATACGTTACACGTTATACGTTATACGTCACACGTTATACGTTATACGTCATACGTTGTACGTAATACGTTATACGTTATACGTTATACGTAATACGTTATACGTTATACGTTACACGTTATACGTTATACGTCACACGTTATACGTCACACGTTATACGTTATACGTTACACGTTATACGTTATACGTTATACGTTATACGTTACACGTTATACGTTATACGTTATACGTTATACGTTATACGTTATACGTTATACGTTATACGTTATACGTTATACGCTATACGTTACACGTTATACGTTATACGTTACACGTTATACGTTATACGTTATACGTTATACGTTATACGTCATAGCTTACACGATACACGTTATACGTCATACGTTATACGTTACACGTTATACGTCACACGTTATACGTTATACGTTACACGTTATACGTTATACGTTATACCTTATACGTTATACGTTATACGTTATACGTTATACGTTATACGTTATACGTTAAACGTTATACGTTATACGTTATACGTTATACGTCATAGCTTACACGATACACGTTATACGTCATACGTTATACGTTACACGTTATACGTCACACGTTATACGTTATACGTTACACGTTATACGTTATACGTTATACGTTATACGTTATACGTTATACGTTATACGTTATACGTTATACGTTATACGTTATACGTTACACGTTATACGTCACACGTTATACGTTATACGTTATACGTTACACGTTATAAGTTATACGTCACACGTAATACGTTATACGTCACACGTTATACGTTATACGTTATACGTTATACGTTATACGTTATACGTCATACGTTATACGTTATACGTTATACGTTATACGTTATACATTATACGTTATACGTTATACGTAATACGTTACACATTATACGTCACAGCTTACACGATACACGTCATACGTCATACGTTATACGTTACACGTTATACGTCACACGTTATACGTTATACGTTATACGTTATACGTTATACGTTATACCTTATACGTTATACGTTATACGTTATACGTTATACGTTAAACGTTATACGTTATACGTTATACGTTATACGTCATAGCTTACACGATACACGTTATACGTCATACGTTATACGTTACACGTTATACGTCACACGTTATACGTTATACGTTACACGTTATACGTTATACGTTATACGTTATACGTTATACGTTATACGTTATACGTTATACGTTACACGTTATACGTTATACGTCACACGTTATACGTTATACGTTACACGTTATACGTTATACGTTATACGTTATACGTTATACGTTATACGTTTTACGTTACACGTTATACGTTATACGATATATGTTATACGTTATACGTAATATGTAATACGTTATTCGTTTTACGTTATTCGTTATACGTTCTTCGTTACACGTTGTACGTTATACGTTATGCGTTATACGTTAAACGTTATACGTTATACGTTATAAGTTATACGTTATACGTTATACGTTATACGTTATACGTTATACGTTATACGTTATACGTTACACGTTATACGTTATACGTCACACGTTATACGTTATACGTCATACGTTGTACGTAATACGTTATACGTTATACGTTATACGTAATACGTTATACGTTATACGTTATACGTTATACGTTATACGTTATACGTTATACGTTATACGTTATACGTTATACGTTACACGTTATACGTTACACGTTATACGTTACACGTTATAAGTTATACGTTATACGTTATACGTTATACGTTATACGTTATACGTTATACGTTATACGTTACACGTTATACGTTATACGTCACACGTTATACGTTATACGTCATACGTTGTACGTAATACGTTATACGTTATACGTTATACGTAATACGTTATACGTTATACGTTACACGTTATACGTTATACGTTATACGTTATACGTTATACGTTATACGCTATACGTTACACGTTATACGTTATACGTTACACGTTATACGTTATACGTTATACGTTATACGTTATACGTCATAGCTTACACGATACACGTTATACGTCATACGTTATACGTTACACGTTATACGTCACACGTTATACGTTATACGTTACACGTTATACGTTATACGTTATACCTTATACGTTATACGTTATACGTTATACGTTATACGTTAAACGTTATACGTTATACGTTATACGTTATACGTCATAGCTTACACGATACACGTTATACGTCATACGTTATACGTTACACGTTATACGTCACACGTTATACGTTATACGTTACACGTTATACGTTATACGTTATACGTTATACGTTATACGTTATACGTTATACGTTATACGTTATACGTTATACGTTATACGTTATACGTTACACGTTATACGTCACACGTTATACGTTATACGTTATACGTTACACGTTATAAGTTATACGTCACACGTAATACGTTATACGTCACACGTTATACGTTATACGTTATACGTTATACGTTATACGTTATACGTTATACGTTATACGTTATACGTTATACGTTATACATTATACGTTATACGTTATACGTTATACGTTACACATTATACGTCACAGCTTACACGATACACGTCATACGTCATACGTTATACGTTACACGTTATACGTCACACGTTATACGTTATACGTTATACGGTATACGTCATACGTTATACGTTACACGTTATACGTCACACGTTATACTTTATACGTTACACGTTATACGTTGTATGTTATACGTTATACGTTATACGTTATACGTTAAACGTTATACGTTATACGTCATAAGTTATACGTTATACGATATACGTTATACGTTATACGTTATACGTTACACGTTATACGTTATACGTCACACGTAATACGTTATTCGTTACACGTTATACGTTATACGTTATACGTTATACGTTATACGTTATACGTTATACGTTATACGTTATACGTTATACGTTATACGTTACACGTTATACGTCACACGTTATACGTTATACGTTATACGTTATACGTCATACGTTATACGTTACACGTTATACGTCACACGTTATACGTTATACGTTACACGTTGTACGTTATACGTTATTCGTTATACGTTACACGTTATACGTTATTCGTTATACGTTATACGTTATACGTTATACGTTATACGTTATACGTTATACATTATACGTTATACGTTATACGTTATACGTTATACGTTATACGTTACACGTTATACGTTACACGTTATACGTTACACGTTATAAGTTATACGTTATACGTTATACGTTATACGTTATACGTTACACGTTATACGTTATACGATATATGTTATACGTTATACGTAATATGTAATACGTTATTCGTTTTACGTTATTCGTTATACGTTCTTCGTTACACGTTGTACGTTATACGTTATGCGTTATACGTTAAACGTTATACGTTATACGTTATAAGTTATACGTTATACGTTATACGTTATACGTTATACGTTATACGTTATACGTTATACGTTACACGTTATACGTTATACGTCACACGTTATACGTTATACGTCATACGTTGTACGTAATACGTTATACGCTATACGTTATACGTAATACGTTATACGTTATACGTTATACGTTATACGTTATACGTTATACGTTATACGTTATACGTTATACGTTATACGTTACACGTTATACGTTACACGTTATACGTTACACGTTATAAGTTATACGTTATACGTTATACGTTATACGTTATACGTTACACGTTATACGTTATACGTCACACGTTATACGTTATACGTCATACGTTGTACGTAATACGTTATACGTTATACGTTATACGTAATACGTTATACGTTATACGTTACACGTTATACGTTATACGTCACACGTTATACGTCACACGTTATACGTTATACGTTACACGTTATACGTTATACGTTATACGTTATACGTTACACGTTATACGTTATACGTTATACGTTATACGTTATACGTTATACGTTATACGTTATACGTTATACGTTATACGCTATACGTTACACGTTATACGTTATACGTTACACGTTATACGTTATACGTTATACGTTATACGTTATACGTCATAGCTTACACGATACACGTTATACGTCATACGTTATACGTTACACGTTATACGTCACACGTTATACGTTATACGTTACACGTTATACGTTATACGTTATACCTTATACGTTATACGTTATACGTTATACGTTATACGTTAAACGTTATACGTTATACGTTATACGTTATACGTCATAGCTTACACGATACACGTTATACGTCATACGTTATACGTTACACGTTATACGTCACACGTTATACGTTATACGTTACACGTTATACGTTATACGTTATACGTTATACGTTATACGTTATACGTTATACGTTATACGTTATACGTTATACGTTATACGTTACACGTTATACGTCACACGTTATACGTTATACGTTATACGTTACACGTTATAAGTTATACGTCACACGTAATACGTTATACGTCACACGTTATACGTTATACGTTATACGTTATACGTTATACGTTATACGTCATACGTTATACGTTATACGTTATACGTTATACGTTATACATTATACGTTATACGTTATACGTAATACGTTACACATTATACGTCACAGCTTACACGATACACGTCATACGTCATACGTTATACGTTACACGTTATACGTCACACGTTATACGTTATACGTTATACGTTATACGTCATACGTTATACGTTACACGTTATACGTCACACGTTATACTTTATACGTTACACGTTATACGTTATATGTTATACGTTATACGTTATACGTTATACGTTATACGTTATACGCTATATATAATACTTTATACGTTATACGTTACACGTTACACGTTATACGTTATACGTCACACGTAATACGTTATACGTTATTCGTTATACGTTATACGTTATACGTTATACGTTATACGGAATACGTTATACGTTATACGTTATACGTCATACGTTATACGTTATACGTTACACGTTATACGTTATATGTTATACGTTATACGTTATACGTTATACGCTAAACGTTATACGTTATACGTTATAAGTTATACGTTACACGTTATACGTTACACGTTATACGTTACACGTTATACGTTACACGTTATACGTTACACGTTATACGTTATACGTCACACGTTATACGTTATACGTTACACGTTATACGTTATACGTTATACGTTATACGTTATACGTTATACGTTATACGTTACACGTTATACGTTATACGATATATGTTATACGTTATACGTAATATGTAATACGTTATTCGTTTTACGTTATTCGTTATACGTTCTTCGTTACACGTTGTACGTTATACGTTATGCGTTATACGTTAAACGTTATACGTTATACGTTATAAGTTATACGTTATACGTTATACGTTATACGTTATACGTTATACGTTATACGTTATACGTTATACGTTATACGTTATACGTCACACGTTATACGTTATACGTCATACGTTGTACGTAATACGTTATACGTTATACGTTATACGTAATACGTTATACGTTATACGTTATACGTTATACGTTATACGTTATACGTTATACGTTATACGTTATACGTTATACGTTATACGTTACACGTTATACGTTACACGTTATACGTTACACGTTATAAGTTATACGTTATGCGTTATACGTTATACGTTATACGTTATACGTTATACGTTATACGTTACACGTTATACGTTATACGTCACACGTTATACGTTATACGTCATACGTTGTACGTAATACGTTATACGTTATACGTTATACGTAATACGTTATACGTTATACGTTACACGTTATACGTTATACGTCACACGTTATACGTCACACGTTATACGTTATACGTTACACGTTATACGTTATACGTTATACGTTATACGTTACACGTTATACGTTATACGTTACACGTTATACGTCACACGTTATACGTTATACGTTATACGTTATACGTCATACGTTATACGTTACACGTTATACGTCACACGTTATACGTTATACGTTACACGTTGTACGTTATACGTTATTCGTTATACGTTACACGTTATACGTTATTCGTTATACGTTATACGTTATACGTTATACGTTATACGTTATACGTTATACATTATACGTTATACGTTATACGTTATACGTTATACGTTATACGTTATACGTTATACGTTACACGTTATACGTTACACGTTATACGTTACACGTTATAAGTTATACGTTATACGTTATACGTTATACGTTATACGTTACACGTTATACGTTATACGATATATGTTATACGTTATACGTAATATGTAATACGTTATTCGTTTTACGTTATTCGTTATACGTTCTTCGTTACACGTTGTACGTTATACGTTATGCGTTATACGTTAAACGTTATACGTTATACGTTATAAGTTATACGTTATACGTTATACGTTATACGTTATACGTTATACGTTATACGTTATACGTTACACGTTATACGTTATACGTCACACGTTATACGTTATACGTCATACGTTGTACGTAATACGTTATACGTTATACGTTATACGTAATACGTTATACGTTATACGTTATACGTTATACGTTATACGTTATACGTCATAGCTTACACGATACACGTTATACGTCATACGTTATACGTTACACGTTATACGTCACACGTTATACGTTATACGTTACACGTTATACGTTATACGTTATACCTTATACGTTATACGTTATACGTTATACGTTATACGTTAAACGTTATACGTTATACGTTATACGTTATACGTCATAGCTTACACGATACACGTTATACGTCATACGTTATACGTTACACGTTATACGTCACACGTTATACGTTATACGTTACACGTTATACGTTATACGTTATACGTTATACGTTATACGTTATACGTTATACGTTATACGTTATACGTTATACGTTATACGTTACACGTTATACGTCACACGTTATACGTTATACGTTATACGTTACACGTTATAAGTTATACGTCACACGTAATACGTTATACGTCACACGTTATACGTTATACGTTATACGTTATACGTTATACGTTATACGTCATACGTTATACGTTATACGTTATACGATATACGTTATACATTATACGTTATACGTTATACGTAATACGTTACACATTATACGTCACAGCTTACACGATACACGTCATACGTCATACGTTATACGTTACACGTTATACGTCACACGTTATACGTTATACGTTATACGTTATACGGAATACGTTATACGTTATACGTTATACGTCATACGTTATACGTTATACGTTACACGTTATACGTCACACATTATACGTTATACGTTACACGTTATACGTTATACGTTATACGTTATACGTTATACGTTATACGTTATACGTTATACGTTATACGTCATACGTTATACGTTACACGTTATACGTCACACGTTATACTTTATACGTTACACGTTATACGTTATATGTTATACGTTATACGTTATACGTTATACGTTATACGTTATACGCTATATATAATACTTTATACGTTATACGTTACACGTTACACGTTATACGTTATACGTCACACGTAATACGTTATACGTTATTCGTTATACGTTATACGTTATACGTTATACGTTATACGGAATACGTTATACGTTATACGTTATACGTCATACGTTATACGTTATACGTTACACGTTATACGTTATATGTTATACGTTATACGTTATACGTTATACGCTAAACGTTATACGTTATACGTTATAAGTTATACGTTACACGTTATACGTTACACGTTATACGTTATACGATATATGTTATACGTTATACGTAATATGTAATACGTTATTCGTTTTACGTTATTCGTTATACGTTCTTCGTTACACGTTGTACGTTATACGTTATGCGTTATACGTTAAACGTTATACGTTATACGTTATACGTTACACGTTATACGTTATACGTTATACGTTATACGTTATACGTTATACGTTATACGTTACACGTTATACGTCACACATTATACGTTATACGTTACACGTTATACGTTATACGTTATACGTTATACGTTATACGTTATACGTTACACGTTATACGTCACACGTTATACGTTATACGTTATACGTTACACGTTATAAGTTATACGTCACACGTAATACGTTATACGTCACACGTTATACGTTATACGTTATACGTTATACGTTATACGTTATACGTCATACGTTATACGTTATACGTTATACGATATACGTTATACATTATACGTTATACGTTATACGTAATACGTTACACATTATACGTCACAGCTTACACGATACACGTCATACGTCATACGTTATACGTTACACGTTATACGTCACACGTTATACGTTATACGTTATACGTTATACGGAATACGTTATACGTTATACGTTATACGTCATACGTTATACGTTATACGTTACACGTTATACGTCACACATTATACGTTATACGTTACACGTTATACGTTATACGTTATACGTTATACGTTATACGTTATACGTTATACGTTATACGTTATACGTCATACGTTATACGTTACACGTTATACGTCACACGTTATACTTTATACGTTACACGTTATACGTTATATGTTATACGTTATACGTTATACGTTATACGTTATACGTTATACGCTATATATAATACTTTATACGTTATACGTTACACGTTACACGTTATACGTTATACGTCACACGTAATACGTTATACGTTATTCGTTATACGTTATACGTTATACGTTATACGTTATACGGAATACGTTATACGTTATACGTTATACGTCATACGTTATACGTTATACGTTACACGTTATACGTTATATGTTATACGTTATACGTTATACGTTATACGCTAAACGTTATACGTTATACGTTATAAGTTATACGTTACACGTTATACGTTACACGTTATACGTTATACGATATATGTTATACGTTATACGTAATATGTAATACGTTATTCGTTTTACGTTATTCGTTATACGTTCTTCGTTACACGTTGTACGTTATACGTTATGCGTTATACGTTAAACGTTATACGTTATACGTTATAAGTTATACGTTATACGTTATACGTTATACGATATACGTTATACGTTATACGTTATACGTTATACGTTATACGTTATACGTTATACGTCACACGTTATACGTTATACGTCATACGTTGTACGTAATACGTTATACGTTATACGTTATACGTAATACGTTATACGTTATACGTTATACGTTATACGTTATACGTTATACGTTATACGTTATACGTTATACGTTATACGTTACACGTTATACGTTACACGTTATACGTTACACGTTATAAGTTATACGTTATGCGTTATACGTTATACGTTATACGTTATACGTTATACGTTATACGTTACACGTTATACGTTATACGTCACACGTTATACGTTATACGTCATACGTTGTACGTAATACGTTATACGTTATACGTTATACGTAATACGTTATACGTTATACGTTACACGTTATACGTTATACGTCACACGTTATACGTTATACGTTACACGTTATACGTTATACGTTATACCTTATACGTTATACGTTATACGTCACACGTTATACGTCACACGTTATACGTTATACGTTACACGTTATACGTTATACGTTATACGTTATACGTTACACGTTATACGTTATACGTTATACGTTATACGTTATACGTTATACGTTATACGTTATACGTTATACGTTATACGCTATACGTTACACGTTATACGTTATACGTTACACGTTATACGTTATACGTTATACGTTATACGTTATACGTCATAGCTTACACGATACACGTTATACGTCATACGTTATACGTTACACGTTATACGTCACACGTTATACGTTATACGTTACACGTTATACGTTATACGTTATACCTTATACGTTATACGTTATACGTTATACGTTATACGTTAAACGTTATACGTTATACGTTATACGTTATACGTCATAGCTTACACGATACACGTTATACGTCATACGTTATACGTTACACGTTATACGTCACACGTTATACGTTATACGTTACACGTTATACGTTATACGTTATACGTTATACGTTATACGTTATACGTTATACGTTATACGTTATACGTTATACGTTATACGTTACACGTTATACGTCACACGTTATACGTTATACGTTATACGTTACACGTTATAAGTTATACGTCACACGTAATACGTTATACGTCACACGTTATACGTTATACGTTATACGTTATACGTTATACGTTATACGTCATACGTTATACGTTATACGTTATACGTTATACGTTATACATTATACGTTATACGTTATACGTAATACGTTACACATTATACGTCACAGCTTACACGATACACGTCATACGTCATACGTTATACGTTACACGTTATACGTCACACGTTATACGTTATACGTTATACGTTATACGTCATACGTTATACGTTACACGTTATACGTCACACGTTATACTTTATACGTTACACGTTATACGTTATATGTTATACGTTATACGTTATACGTTATACGTTATACGTTATACGCTATATATAATACTTTATACGTTATACGTTACACGTTACACGTTATACGTTATACGTCACACGTAATACGTTATACGTTATTCGTTATACGTTATACGTTATACGTTATACGTTATACGGAATACGTTATACGTTATACGTTATACGTCATACGTTATACGTTATACGTTACACGTTATACGTTATATGTTATACGTTATACGTTATACGTTATACGCTAAACGTTATACGTTATACGTTATAAGTTATACGTTACACGTTATACGTTACACGTTATACGTTACACGTTATACGTTACACGTTATACGTTACACGTTATACGTTATACGTCACACGTTATACGTTATACGTTACACGTTATACGTTATACGTTATACGTTATACGTTATACGTTATACGTTATACGTTACACGTTATACGTTATACGATATATGTTATACGTTATACGTAATATGTAATACGTTATTCGTTTTACGTTATTCGTTATACGTTCTTCGTTACACGTTGTACGTTATACGTTATGCGTTATACGTTAAACGTTATACGTTATACGTTATAAGTTATACGTTATACGTTATACGTTATACGTTATACGTTATACGTTATACGTTATACGTTATACGTTATACGTTATACGTCACACGTTATACGTTATACGTCATACGTTGTACGTAATACGTTATACGTTATACGTTATACGTAATACGTTATACGTTATACGTTATACGTTATACGTTATACGTTATACGTTATACGTTATACGTTATACGTTATACGTTATACGTTACACGTTATACGTTACACGTTATACGTTACACGTTATAAGTTATACGTTATGCGTTATACGTTATACGTTATACGTTATACGTTATACGTTATACGTTACACGTTATACGTTATACGTCACACGTTATACGTTATACGTCATACGTTGTACGTAATACGTTATACGTTATACGTTATACGTAATACGTTATACGTTATACGTTACACGTTATACGTTATACGTCACACGTTATACGTCACACGTTATACGTTATACGTTACACGTTATACGTTATACGTTATACGTTATACGTTACACGTTATACGTTATACGTTACACGTTATACGTCACACGTTATACGTTATACGTTATACGTTATACGTCATACGTTATACGTTACACGTTATACGTCACACGTTATACGTTATACGTTACACGTTGTACGTTATACGTTATTCGTTATACGTTACACGTTATACGTTATTCGTTATACGTTATACGTTATACGTTATACGTTATACGTTATACGTTATACATTATACGTTATACGTTATACGTTATACGTTATACGTTATACGTTATACGTTATACGTTACACGTTATACGTTACACGTTATACGTTACACGTTATAAGTTATACGTTATACGTTATACGTTATACGTTATACGTTACACGTTATACGTTATACGATATATGTTATACGTTATACGTAATATGTAATACGTTATTCGTTTTACGTTATTCGTTATACGTTCTTCGTTACACGTTGTACGTTATACGTTATGCGTTATACGTTAAACGTTATACGTTATACGTTATAAGTTATACGTTATACGTTATACGTTATACGTTATACGTTATACGTTATACGTTATACGTTACACGTTATACGTTATACGTCACACGTTATACGTTATACGTCATACGTTGTACGTAATACGTTATACGTTATACGTTATACGTAATACGTTATACGTTATACGTTATACGTTATACGTTATACGTTATACGTTATACGTTATACGTTATACGTCACACGTTATACGTTATACGTCATACGTTGTACGTAATACGTTATACGTTATACGTTATACGTAATACGTTATACGTTATACGTTATACGTTATACGTTATACGTTATACGTTATACGTTATACGTTATACGTTATACGTTATACGTTACACGTTATACGTTACACGTTATACGTTACACGTTATAAGTTATACGTTATGCGTTATACGTTATACGTTATACGTTATACGTTATACGTTATACGTTACACGTTATACGTTATACGTCACACGTTATACGTTATACGTCATACGTTGTACGTAATACGTTATACGTTATACGTTATACGTAATACGTTATACGTTATACGTTACACGTTATACGTTATACGTCACACGTTATACGTCACACGTTATACGTTATACGTTACACGTTATACGTTATACGTTATACGTTATACGTTACACGTTATACGTTATACGTTACACGTTATACGTCACACGTTATACGTTATACGTTATACGTTATACGTCATACGTTATACGTTACACGTTATACGTCACACGTTATACGTTATACGTTACACGTTGTACGTTATACGTTATTCGTTATACGTTACACGTTATACGTTATTCGTTATACGTTATACGTTATACGTTATACGTTATACGTTATACGTTATACATTATACGTTATACGTTATACGTTATACGTTATACGTTATACGTTATACGTTATACGTTACACGTTATACGTTACACGTTATACGTTACACGTTATAAGTTATACGTTATACGTTATACGTTATACGTTATACGTTACACGTTATACGTTATACGATATATGTTATACGTTATACGTAATATGTAATACGTTATTCGTTTTACGTTATTCGTTATACGTTCTTCGTTACACGTTGTACGTTATACGTTATGCGTTATACGTTAAACGTTATACGTTATACGTTATAAGTTATACGTTATACGTTATACGTTATACGTTATACGTTATACGTTATACGTTATACGTTACACGTTATACGTTATACGTCACACGTTATACGTTATACGTCATACGTTGTACGTAATACGTTATACGTTATACGTTATACGTAATACGTTATACGTTATACGTTATACGTTATACGTTATACGTTATACGTTATACGTTATACGTTATACGTTATACGTTACACGTTATACGTTACACGTTATACGTTACACGTTATAAGTTATACGTTATACGTTATACGTTATACGTTATACGTTACACGTTATACGTTATACGTCACACGTTATACGTTATACGTCATACGTTGTACGTAATACGTTATACGTTATACGTTATACGTAATACGTTATACGTTATACGTTATACGTTACACGTTATACGTTATACGTCACACGTTATACGTCACACGTTATACGTTATACGTTACACGTTATACGTTATACGTTATACGTTATACGTTACACGTTATACGTTATACGTTATACGTTATACGTTATACGTTATACGTTATACGTTATACGTTATACGTTATACGCTATACGTTACACGTTATACGTTATACGTTATACGTTACACGTTATACGTTATACGTTATACGTTATACGTTATACGTCATAGCTTACACGATACACGTTATACGTCATACGTTATACGTTACACGTTATACGTCACACGTTATACGTTATACGTTACACGTTATACGTTATACGTTATACCTTATACGTTATACGTTATACGTTATACGTTATACGTTAAACGTTATACGTTATACGTTATACGTTATACGTCATAGCTTACACGATACACGTTATACGTCATACGTTATACGTTACACGTTATACGTCACACGTTATACGTTATACGTTACACGTTATACGTTATACGTTATACGTTATACGTTATACGTTATACGTTATACGTTATACGTTATACGTTATACGTTATACGTTACACGTTATACGTCACACGTTATACGTTATACGTTATACGTTACACGTTATAAGTTATACGTCACACGTAATACGTTATACGTCACACGTTATACGTTATACGTTATACGTTATACGTTATACGTTATACGTCATACGTTATACGTTATACGTTATACGATATACGTTATACATTATACGTTATACGTTATACGTAATACGTTACACATTATACGTCACAGCTTACACGATACACGTCATACGTCATACGTTATACGTTACACGTTATACGTCACACGTTATACGTTATACGTTATACGTTATACGGAATACGTTATACGTTATACGTTATACGTCATACGTTATACGTTATACGTTACACGTTATACGTCACACATTATACGTTATACGTTACACGTTATACGTTATACGTTATACGTTATACGTTATACGTTATACGTTATACGTTATACGTTATACGTCATACGTTATACGTTACACGTTATACGTCACACGTTATACTTTATACGTTACACGTTATACGTTATATGTTATACGTTATACGTTATACGTTATACGTTATACGTTATACGCTATATATAATACTTTATACGTTATACGTTACACGTTACACGTTATACGTTATACGTCACACGTAATACGTTATACGTTATTCGTTATACGTTATACGTTATACGTTATACGTTATACGGAATACGTTATACGTTATACGTTATACGTCATACGTTATACGTTATACGTTACACGTTATACGTTATATGTTATACGTTATACGTTATACGTTATACGCTAAACGTTATACGTTATACGTTATAAGTTATACGTTACACGTTATACGTTACACGTTATACGTTATACGATATATGTTATACGTTATACGTAATATGTAATACGTTATTCGTTTTACGTTATTCGTTATACGTTCTTCGTTACACGTTGTACGTTATACGTTATGCGTTATACGTTAAACGTTATACGTTATACGTTATACGTTACACGTTATACGTTATACGTTATACGTTATACGTTATACGTTATACGTTATACGTTACACGTTATACGTCACACATTATACGTTATACGTTACACGTTATACGTTATACGTTATACGTTATACGTTATACGTTATACGTTACACGTTATACGTCACACGTTATACGTTATACGTTATACGTTACACGTTATAAGTTATACGTCACACGTAATACGTTATACGTCACACGTTATACGTTATACGTTATACGTTATACGTTATACGTTATACGTCATACGTTATACGTTATACGTTATACGATATACGTTATACATTATACGTTATACGTTATACGTAATACGTTACACATTATACGTCACAGCTTACACGATACACGTCATACGTCATACGTTATACGTTACACGTTATACGTCACACGTTATACGTTATACGTTATACGTTATACGGAATACGTTATACGTTATACGTTATACGTCATACGTTATACGTTATACGTTACACGTTATACGTCACACATTATACGTTATACGTTACACGTTATACGTTATACGTTATACGTTATACGTTATACGTTATACGTTATACGTTATACGTTATACGTCATACGTTATACGTTACACGTTATACGTCACACGTTATACTTTATACGTTACACGTTATACGTTATATGTTATACGTTATACGTTATACGTTATACGTTATACGTTATACGCTATATATAATACTTTATACGTTATACGTTACACGTTACACGTTATACGTTATACGTCACACGTAATACGTTATACGTTATTCGTTATACGTTATACGTTATACGTTATACGTTATACGGAATACGTTATACGTTATACGTTATACGTCATACGTTATACGTTATACGTTACACGTTATACGTTATATGTTATACGTTATACGTTATACGTTATACGCTAAACGTTATACGTTATACGTTATAAGTTATACGTTACACGTTATACGTTACACGTTATACGTTATACGATATATGTTATACGTTATACGTAATATGTAATACGTTATTCGTTTTACGTTATTCGTTATACGTTCTTCGTTACACGTTGTACGTTATACGTTATGCGTTATACGTTAAACGTTATACGTTATACGTTATAAGTTATACGTTATACGTTATACGTTATACGATATACGTTATACGTTATACGTTATACGTTATACGTTATACGTTATACGTTATACGTCACACGTTATACGTTATACGTCATACGTTGTACGTAATACGTTATACGTTATACGTTATACGTAATACGTTATACGTTATACGTTATACGTTATACGTTATACGTTATACGTTATACGTTATACGTTATACGTTATACGTTACACGTTATACGTTACACGTTATACGTTACACGTTATAAGTTATACGTTATGCGTTATACGTTATACGTTATACGTTATACGTTATACGTTATACGTTACACGTTATACGTTATACGTCACACGTTATACGTTATACGTCATACGTTGTACGTAATACGTTATACGTTATACGTTATACGTAATACGTTATACGTTATACGTTACACGTTATACGTTATACGTCACACGTTATACGTCACACGTTATACGTTATACGTTACACGTTATACGTTATACGTTATACGCTATACGTTATACGTTATACGTTATACGTTATACGTTACACGTTATACGTTATACGTTATACGTTATACGTTATACATTATACGTTATACGTTATACGTAATACGTTACACATTATACGTCACAGCTTACACGATACACGTCATACGTCATACGTTATACGTTACACGTTATACGTCACACGTTATACGTTATACGTTACACGTTATACGTTATACGTTATACGTTATACGTTATACGTTATACGTTATACGTTATACGTTAAACGTTATACGTTATACGTCATAAGTTATACGTTATACGTTATACGTTATACGTTATACGTTATACGTTACACGTTATACGTTATACGTCACACGTAATACGTTATTCGTTACACGTTATACGTTATACGTTATACGTTATACGTTATACGTTATACGTTACACGTTATACGTTATACGTTATACGTTATACGTTATACGTTATACGTTATACGTTATACGTTATACGTTACACGTTATACGTCACACGTTATACGTTATACGCTATACGTTATACGTTATACGTTATACGTTATACGTTACACGTTATACGTTATACGTTATACGTTATACGTTATACATTATACGTTATACGTTATACGTTATACGTTATACGTTATACGTTATACGCTATACGTTACACGTTATACGTTATAGGTTACACGTTATACGTTATACGTTATACGTTATACGTTATACGTCATAGCTTACACGATACACGTTATACGTCATACGTTATACGTTACACGTTATACGTCACACGTTATACGTTATACGTTACACGTTATACGTTATACGTTATACCTTATACGTTATACGTTATACGTTATACGTTATACGTTATACGTTATACGTTATACGTTATACGTTATACGTTATACGTTATACGTTATACGTTATACGCTATACGTTACACGTTATACGTTATAGGTTACACGTTATACGTTATACGTTATACGTTATACGTTATACGTCATAGCTTACACGATACACGTTATACGTCATACGTTATACGTTACACGTTATACGTCACACGTTATACGTTATACGTTACACGTTATACGTTATACGTTATACCTTATACGTTATACGTTATACGTTATACGTTATACGTTAAACGTTATACGTTATACGTTATACGTTATACGTCATAGCTTACACGATACACGTTATACGTCATACGTTATACGTTACACGTTATACGTCACACGTTATACGTTATACGTTACACGTTATACGTTATACGTTATACGTTATACGTTATACGTTATACGTTATACGTTATACGTTATACGTTATACGTTATACGTTACACGTTATACGTCACACGTTATACGTTATACGTTATACGTTACACGTTATAAGTTATACGTCACACGTAATACGTTATACGTCACACGTTATACGTTATACGTTATACGTAATACGTTATACGTTATACGTTATACGTTATACGTTATACGTTATACGTTATACGTTATACGTTATACGTTACACGTTATACGTTACACGTTATACGTTACACGTTATAAGTTATACGTTATGCGTTATACGTTATACGTTATACGTTATACGTTATACGTTATACGTTATACGTTACACGTTATACGTTATACGTCACACGTTATACGTTATACGTCATACGTTGTACGTAATACGTTATACGTTATACGTTATACGTAATACGTTATACGTTATACGTTACACGTTATACGTTATACGTCACACGTTATACGTCACACGTTATACGTTATACGTTATACCTTATACGTTATACGTTATACGTTATACGTTATACGTTAAACGTTATACGTTATACGTTATACGTTATACGTCATAGCTTACACGATACACGTTATACGTCATACGTTATACGTTATACGTTATACGTTATACGTTATACGTTATACGTTATACGTTATACGTTATACATTATACGTTATACGTTATACGTAATACGTTACACATTATACGTCACAGCTTACACGATACACGTCATACGTCATACGTTATACGTTACACGTTATACGTCACACGTTATACGTTATACGTTATACGTTATACGTTATACGTTATACATTATACGTTATACGTTATACGTTATACGTTATACGTTATACGTTATACGTTATACGTTATACGTTATACGTTACACGTTATACGTTACACGTTATACGTTATACGTTATACGTTACACGTTATACGTTATACGTTATACGTTATACGTTACACGTTATACGTTATACGTTATACCTTATACGTTATACGTTATACGTTATACGTTATACGTTAAACGTTATACGTTATACGTTATACGTTATACGTCATAGCTTACACGATACACGTTATACGTCATACGTTATACGTTACACGTTATACGTCACACGTTATACGTTATACGTTACACGTTATACGTTATTCGTTATACGTTATACGTTATACGTTATACGTTATACGGAATACGTTATACGTTATACGTTATACGTCATACGTTATACGTTATACGTTACACGTTATACGTTATATGTTATACGTTATACGTTATACGTTATACGCTAAACGTTATACGTTATACGTTATAAGTTATACGTTACACGTTATACGTTACACGTTATACGTTATACGTTATACGTTATACGTTATACGTTACACGTTATACGTCACACGTTATACGTTATACGTTATACGTTACACGTTATAAGTTATACGTCACACGTAATACGTTATACGTCACACGTTATACGTTATACGTTATACGTTATACGTTATACGTTATACGTTATACGTTATACGTTATACGTTATACGTTATACGTTATACGTTATACATTATACGTTATACGTTATACGTAATACGTTACACATTATACGTCACAGCTTACACGATACACGTCATACGTCATACGTTATACGTTACACGTTATACGTCACACGTTATACGTTATACGTTATACGTTATACGACATACGTTATACGTTACACGTTATACGTCACACGTTATACTTTATACGTTACACGTTATACGTTATATGTTATACGTTATACGTTATACGTTATACGTTATACGTTATACGTTATATAATACTTTATACGTTATACGTTACACGTTACACGTTATACGTTATACGTCACACGTAATACGTTATACGTTATTCGTTATACGTTATACGTTATACGTTATACGTTATACGGAATACGTTATACGTTATACGTTATACGTCATACGTTATACGTTATACGTTACACGTTATACGTTATATGTTATACGTTATACGTTATACGTTATACGCTAAACGTTATACGTTATACGTTATAAGTTATACGTTACACGTTATACGTTACACGTTATACGTTACACGTTATACGTTACACGTTATACGTTACACGTTATACGTTATACGTCACACGTTATACGTTATACGTTACACGTTATACGTTATACGTTATACGTTATACGTTATACGTTATACGTTATACGTTACACGTTATACGTTATACGATATATGTTATACGTTATACGTAATATGTAATACGTTATTCGTTTTACGTTATTCGTTATACGTTCTTCGTTACACGTTGTACGTTATACGTTATGCGTTATACGTTAAACGTTATACGTTATACGTTATAAGTTATACGTTATACGTTATACGTTATACGTTATACGTTACACATTATACGTCACAGCTTACACGATACACGTCATACGTCATACGTTATACGTTACACGTTATACGTCACACGTTATACGTTATACGTTATACGTTATACGTTATACGTTATACGTTATACGTTATACGTTATACGTTATACGTTATACGTTATACGTTACACGTTATACGTTACACGTTATACGTTACACGTTATAAGTTATACGTTATGCGTTATACGTTATACGTTATACGTTATACGTTATACGTTATACGTTACACGTTATACGTTATACGTCACACGTTATACGTTATACGTCATACGTTGTACGTAATACGTTATACGTTATACGTTATACGTAATACGTTATACGTTATACGTTACACGTTATACGTTATACGTCACACGTTATACGTCACACGTTATACGTTATACGTTACACGTTATACGTTATACGTTATACGTTATACGTTACACGTTATACGTTATACGTTATACGTTATACGTTATACGTTATACGTTATACGTTATACGTTATACGTTATACGCTATACGTTACACGTTATACGTTATACGTTACACGTTATACGTTATACGTTATACGTTATACGTTATACGTCATAGCTTACACGATACACGTTATACGTCATACGTTATACGTTACACGTTATACGTCACACGTTATACGTTATACGTTACACGTTATACGTTATACGTTATACCTTATACGTTATACGTTATACGTTATACGTTATACGTTAAACGTTATACGTTATACGTTATACGTTATACGTCATAGCTTACACGATACACGTTATACGTCATACGTTATACGTTACACGTTATACGTCACACGTTATACGTTATACGTTACACGTTATACGTTATACGTTATACGTTATACGTTATACGTTATACGTTATACGTTATACGTTATACGTTATACGTTATACGTTACACGTTATACGTCACACGTTATACGTTATACGTTATACGTTACACGTTATAAGTTATACGTCACACGTAATACGTTATACGTCACACGTTATACGTTATACGTTATACGTTATACGTTATACGTTATACGTTATACGTTATACGTTATACGTTATACGTTATACGTTATACATTATACGTTATACGTTATACGTAATACGTTACACATTATACGTCACAGCTTACACGATACACGTCATACGTCATACGTTATACGTTACACGTTATACGTCACACGTTATACGTTATACGTTATACGTTATACGTCATACGTTATACGTTACACGTTATACGTCACACGTTATACTTTATACGTTACACGTTATACGTTATATGTTATACGTTATACGTTATACGTTATACGTTAAACGTTATACGTTATACGTCATAAGTTATACGTTATACGTTATACGTTATACGTTATACGTTATACGTTACACGTTATACGTTATACGTCACACGTAATACGTTATTCGTTACACGTTATACGTTATACGTTATACGTTATACGTTATACGTTATACGTTATACGTTATACGTTATACGTTATACGTTACACGTTATACGTCACACGTTATACGTTATACGTTATACGTTATACGTCATACGTTATACGTTACACGTTATACGTCACACGTTATACGTTATACGTTACACGTTGTACGTTATACGTTATTCGTTATACGTTACACGTTATACGTTATTCGTTATACGTTATACGTTATACGTTATACGTTATACGTTATACGTTATACGTTATACGTTATACGTTATACGTTTTACGTTACACGTTATACGTTATACGATATATGTTATACGTTATACGTAATATGTAATACGTTATTCGTTTTACGTTATTCGTTATACGTTCTTCGTTACACGTTGTACGTTATACGTTATGCGTTATACGTTAAACGTTATACGTTATACGTTATAAGTTATACGTTATACGTTATACGTTATACGTTATACGTTATACGTTATACGTTATACGTTACACGTTATACGTTATACGTCATACGTTGTACGTAATACGTTATACGTTATACGTTATACGTAATACGTTATACGTTATACGTTATACGTTATACGTTATACGTTATACGTTATACGTTATACGTTATACGTTATACGTTATACGTTATACGTTACACGTTATACGTTATACGTCACACGTTATACGTTATACGTTATACGTTATACGTTATACGTTATACGTTATACGTTATACGTTATACGTTATACGTTACACGTTATACGTTATACGTCACACGTTATACGTTATACGTCATACGTTGTACGTAATACGTTATACGTTATACGTTATACGTTATACGTTATACGTTATACGTTATACGTTATACGTTACACGTTATACGTTATACGTCACACGTTATACGTTATACGTCATACGTTGTACGTAATACGTTATACGTTATACGTTATACGTAATACGTTATACGTTATACGTTATACGTTATACGTTATACGTTATACGTTATACGTTTTACGTTATACGTTATACGTTATACGTTACACGTTATACGTTACACGTTATACGTTACACGTTATAAGTTATACGTTATACGTTATACGTTATACGTTATACGTTATACGTTATACGTTATACGTTATACGTTACACGTTATACGTTATACGTCACACGTTATACGTTATACGTCATACGTTGTACGTAATACGTTATACGTTATACGTTATACGTAATACGTTATATGTTATACGTTACACGTTATACGTTATACGTTATACGTTATACGTTATACGTTATACGCTATACGTTACACGTTATACGTTATACGTTACACGTTATACGTTATACGTTATACGTTATACGTTATACGTCATAGCTTACACGATACACGTTATACGTCATACGTTATACGTTACACGTTATACGTCACACGTTATACGTTATACGTAACACGTTATACGTTATACGTTATACCTTATACGTTATACGTTATACGTTATACGTTATACGTTAAACGTTATACGTTATACGTTATACGTTATACGTCATAGCTTACACGATACACGTTATACGTCATACGTTATACGTTACACGTTATACGTCACACGTTATACGTTATACGTTACACGTTATACGTTATACGTTATACGTTATACGTTATACGTTATACGTTATACGTTATACGTTATACGTTATACGTTATACGTTACACGTTATACGTCACACGTTATACGTTATACGTTATACGTTACACGTTATAAGTTATACGTCACACGTAATACGTTATACGTTATACGTTACACGTTATACGTTATACGTCACACGTTATACGTTACACGTTATACGTTATACGTCACACGTTATACGTTATACGTTATACCTTATACGTTATACGTTATACGTTATACGTTATACGTTAAACGTTATACGTTATACGTTATACGTTATACGTCATAGCTTACACGATACACGTTATACGTCATACGTTATACGTTACACGTTATACGTCACACGTTATACGTTATACGTTACACGTTATACGTTATACGTTATACGTTATACGTTATACGTTATACGTTATACGTTATACGTTATACGTTATACGTTATACGTTACACGTTATACGTTATACATTATACGTTATACGTTATACGTAATACGTTACACATTATACGTCACAGCTTACACGATACACGTCATACGTCATACGTTATACGTTACACGTTATACGTCACACGTTATACGTTATACGTTATACGTTATACGTCATACGTTATACGTTACACGTTATACGTCACACGTTATACTTTATACGTTACACGTTATACGTTATATGTTATACGTTATACGTTATACGTTATACGTTATACGTTATACGTAATACGTTATACGTTATACGTTACACGTTATACGTTATACGTCACACGTTATACGTCACACGTTATACGTTATACGTTACACGTTATACGTTATACGTTATACGTTATACGTTACACGTTATACGTTATACGTTATACGTTATACGTTATACGTTATACGTTATACGTTATACGTTATACGTTATACGCTATACGTTACACGTTATACGTTATACGTTACACGTTATACGTTATACGTTATACGTTATACGTTATACGTCATAGCTTACACGATACACGTTATACGTCATACGTTATACGTTACACGTTATACGTCACACGTTATACGTTATACGTTACACGTTATACGTTATACGTTATACCTTATACGTTATACGTTATACGTTATACGTTATACGTTAAACGTTATACGTTATACGTTATACGTTATACGTCATAGCTTACACGATACACGTTATACGTCATACGTTATACGTTACACGTTATACGTCACACGTTATACGTTATACGTTACACGTTATACGTTATACGTTATACGTTATACGTTATACGTTATACGTTATACGTTATACGTTATACGTTATACGTTATACGTTACACGTTATACGTCACACGTTATACGTTATACGTTATACGTTACACGTTATAAGTTATACGTCACACGTAATACGTTATACGTCACACGTTATACGTTATACGTTATACGTTATACGTTATACGTTATACGTTATACGTTATACGTTATACGTTATACGTTATACGTTATACATTATACGTTATACGTTATACGTAATACGTTACACATTATACGTCACAGCTTACACGATACACGTCATACGTCATACGTTATACGTTACACGTTATACGTCACACGTTATACGTTATACGTTATACGTTATACGTCATACGTTATACGTTACACGTTATACGTCACACGTTATACTTTATACGTTACACGTTATACGTTATATGTTATACGTTATACGTTATACGTTATACGTTAAACGTTATACGTTATACGTCATAAGTTATACGTTATACGTTATACGTTATACGTTATACGTTATACGTTACACGTTATACGTTATACGTCACACGTAATACGTTATTCGTTACACGTTATACGTTATACGTTATACGTTATACGTTATACGTTATACGTTATACGTTATACGTTATACGTTATACGTTACACGTTATACGTCACACGTTATACGTTATACGTTATACGTTATACGTCATACGTTATACGTTACACGTTATACGTCACACGTTATACGTTATACGTTACACGTTGTACGTTATACGTTATTCGTTATACGTTACACGTTATACGTTATTCGTTATACGTTATACGTTATACGTTATACGTTATACGTTATACGTTATACGTTATACGTTATACGTTATACGTTTTACGTTACACGTTATACGTTATACGATATATGTTATACGTTATACGTAATATGTAATACGTTATTCGTTTTACGTTATTCGTTATACGTTCTTCGTTACACGTTGTACGTTATACGTTATGCGTTATACGTTAAACGTTATACGTTATACGTTATAAGTTATACGTTATACGTTATACGTTATACGTTATACGTTATACGTTATACGTTATACGTTACACGTTATACGTTATACGTCATACGTTGTACGTAATACGTTATACGTTATACGTTATACGTAATACGTTATACGTTATACGTTATACGTTATACGTTATACGTTATACGTTATACGTTATACGTTATACGTTATACGTTATACGTTATACGTTACACGTTATACGTTATACGTCACACGTTATACGTTATACGTTATACGTTATACGTTATACGTTATACGTTATACGTTATACGTTATACGTTATACGTTACACGTTATACGTTATACGTCACACGTTATACGTTATACGTCATACGTTGTACGTAATACGTTATACGTTATACGTTATACGTTATACGTTATACGTTATACGTTATACGTTACACGTTATACGTTATACGTCACACGTTATACGTTATACGTCATACGTTGTACGTAATACGTTATACGTTATACGTTATACGTAATACGTTATACGTTATACGTTATACGTTATACGTTATACGTTATACGTTATACGTTTTACGTTATACGTTATACGTTATACGTTACACGTTATACGTTACACGTTATACGTTACACGTTATAAGTTATACGTTATACGTTATACGTTATACGTTATACGTTATACGTTATACGTTATACGTTATACGTTACACGTTATACGTTATACGTCACACGTTATACGTTATACGTCATACGTTGTACGTAATACGTTATACGTTATACGTTATACGTAATACGTTATATGTTATACGTTACACGTTATACGTTATACGTTATACGTTATACGTTATACGTTATACGCTATACGTTACACGTTATACGTTATACGTTACACGTTATACGTTATACGTTATACGTTATACGTTATACGTCATAGCTTACACGATACACGTTATACGTCATACGTTATACGTTACACGTTATACGTCACACGTTATACGTTATACGTAACACGTTATACGTTATACGTTATACCTTATACGTTATACGTTATACGTTATACGTTATACGTTAAACGTTATACGTTATACGTTATACGTTATACGTCATAGCTTACACGATACACGTTATACGTCATACGTTATACGTTACACGTTATACGTCACACGTTATACGTTATACGTTACACGTTATACGTTATACGTTATACGTTATACGTTATACGTTATACGTTATACGTTATACGTTATACGTTATACGTTATACGTTACACGTTATACGTCACACGTTATACGTTATACGTTATACGTTACACGTTATAAGTTATACGTCACACGTAATACGTTATACGTTATACGTTACACGTTATACGTTATACGTCACACGTTATACGTTACACGTTATACGTTATACGTCACACGTTATACGTTATACGTTATACCTTATACGTTATACGTTATACGTTATACGTTATACGTTAAACGTTATACGTTATACGTTATACGTTATACGTCATAGCTTACACGATACACGTTATACGTCATACGTTATACGTTACACGTTATACGTCACACGTTATACGTTATACGTTACACGTTATACGTTATACGTTATACGTTATACGTTATACGTTATACGTTATACGTTATACGTTATACGTTATACGTTATACGTTACACGTTATACGTTATACATTATACGTTATACGTTATACGTAATACGTTACACATTATACGTCACAGCTTACACGATACACGTCATACGTCATACGTTATACGTTACACGTTATACGTCACACGTTATACGTTATACGTTATACGTTATACGTCATACGTTATACGTTACACGTTATACGTCACACGTTATACTTTATACGTTACACGTTATACGTTATATGTTATACGTTATACGTTATACGTTATACGTTATACGTTATACGCTATATATAATACTTTATACGTTATACGTTACACGTTACACGTTATACGTTATACGTCACACGTAATACGTTATACGTTATTCGTTATACGTTATACGTTATACGTTATACGTTATACGGAATACGTTATACGTTATACGTTATACGTCATACGTTATACGTTATACGTTACACGTTATACGTTATATGTTATACGTTATACGTTATACGTTATACGCTAAACGTTATACGTTATACGTTATAAGTTATACGTTACACGTTATACGTTACACGTTATACGTTACACGTTATACGTTACACGTTATACGTTACACGTTATACGTTATACGTCACACGTTATACGTTATACGTTACACGTTATACGTTATACGTTATACGTTATACGTTATACGTTATACGTTATACGTTACACGTTATACGTTATACGATATATGTTATACGTTATACGTAATATGTAATACGTTATTCGTTTTACGTTATTCGTTATACGTTCTTCGTTACACGTTGTACGTTATACGTTATGCGTTATACGTTAAACGTTATACGTTATACGTTATAAGTTATACGTTATACGTTATACGTTATACGTTATACGTTATACGTTATACGTTATACGTTATACGTTATACGTTATACGTCACACGTTATACGTTATACGTCATACGTTGTACGTAATACGTTATACGTTATACGTTATACGTAATACGTTATACGTTATACGTTATACGTTATACGTTATACGTTATACGTTATACGTTATACGTTATACGTTATACGTTATACGTTACACGTTATACGTTACACGTTATACGTTACACGTTATAAGTTATACGTTATGCGTTATACGTTATACGTTATACGTTATACGTTATACGTTATACGTTACACGTTATACGTTATACGTCACACGTTATACGTTATACGTCATACGTTGTACGTAATACGTTATACGTTATACGTTATACGTAATACGTTATACGTTACACGTTATACGTTACACGTTATACGTTACACGTTATAAGTTATACGTTATGCGTTATACGTTATACGTTATACGTTATACGTTATACGTTATACGTTACACGTTATACGTTATACGTCACACGTTATACGTTATACGTCATACGTTGTACGTAATACGTTATACGTTATACGTCACACGTAATACGTTATACGTTATACGTTACACGTTATACGTTATACGTCACACGTTATACGTTACACGTTATACGTTATACGTCACACGTTATACGTTATACGTTATACCTTATACGTTATACGTTATACGTTATACGTTATACGTTAAACGTTATACGTTATACGTTATACGTTATACGTCATAGCTTACACGATACACGTTATACGTCATACGTTATACGTTACACGTTATACGTCACACGTTATACGTTATACGTTACACGTTATACGTTATACGTTATACGTTATACGTTATACGTTATACGTTATACGTCATACGTTATACGTTATACGTTATACGTTATACGTTATACATTATACGTTATACGTTATACGTAATACGTTACACATTATACGTCACAGCTTACACGATACACGTCATACGTCATACGTTATACGTTACACGTTATACGTCACACGTTATACGTTATACGTTATACGTTATACGTCATACGTTATACGTTACACGTTATACGTCACACGTTATACTTTATACGTTACACGTTATACGTTATATGTTATACGTTATACGTTATACGTTATACGTTATACGTTATACGCTATATATAATACTTTATACGTTATACGTTACACGTTACACGTTATACGTTATACGTCACACGTAATACGTTATACGTTATTCGTTATACGTTATACGTTATACGTTATACGTTATACGGAATACGTTATACGTTATACGTTACACGTTATACGTTATACGTTATACGTTATACGTTATACGTTATACGTTATACGTTATACGTTATACGTTATACGCTATACGTTACACGTTATACGTTATACGTTACACGTTATACGTTATACGTTATACGTTATACGTTATACGTCATAGCTTACACGATACACGTTATACGTCATACGTTATACGTTACACGTTATACGTCACACGTTATACGTTATACGTTACACGTTATACGTTATACGTTATACCTTATACGTTATACGTTATACGTTATACGTTATACGTTAAACGTTATACGTTATACGTTATACGTTATACGTCATAGCTTACACGATACACGTTATACGTCATACGTTATACGTTACACGTTATACGTCACACGTTATACGTTATACGTTACACGTTATACGTTATACGTTATACGTTATACGTTATACGTTATACGTTATACGTTATACGTTATACGTTATACGTTATACGTTACACGTTATACGTCACACGTTATACGTTATACGTTATACGTTACACGTTATAAGTTATACGTCACACGTAATACGTTATACGTCACACGTTATACGTTATACGTTATACGTTATACGTTATACGTTATACGTTATACGTTATACGTTATACGTTATACGTTATACGTTATACGTTATACATTATACGTTATACGTTATACGTAATACGTTACACATTATACGTCACAGCTTACACGATACACGTCATACGTCATACGTTATACGTTACACGTTATACGTCACACGTTATACGTTATACGTTATACGTTATACGTTATACGTCATACGTTATACGTTACACGTTATACGTCACACGTTATACTTTATACGTTACACGTTATACGTTATATGTTATACGTTATACGTTATACGTTATACGTTAAACGTTACACGTTATACGTCACACGTTATACGTTATACGTTACACGTTATACGTTATACGTTATACCTTATACGTTATACGTTATACGTTATACGTTATACGTTAAACGTTATACGTTATACGTTATACGTTATACGTCATAGCTTACACGATACACGTTATACGTCATACGTTATACGTTACACGTTATACGTCACACGTTATACGTTATACGTTACACGTTATACGTTATACGTTATACGTTATACGTTATACGTTATACGTTATACGTTATACGTTATACGTTATACGTTATACGTTACACGTTATACGTCACACGTTATACGTTATACGTTATACGTTACACGTTATAAGTTATACGTCACACGTAATACGTTATACGTCACACGTTATACGTTATACGTTATACGTTATACGTTATACGTTATACGTTATACGTTATACGTTATACGTTATACGTTATACGTTATACATTATACGTTATACGTTATACGTAATACGTTACACATTATACGTCACAGCTTACACGATACACGTCATACGTCATACGTTATACGTTACACGTTATACGTCACACGTTATACGTTATACGTTATACGTTATACGTTATACGTCATACGTTATACGTTACACGTTATACGTCACACGTTATACTTTATACGTTACACGTTATACGTTATATGTTATACGTTATACGTTATACGTTATACGTTAAACGTTATACGTTATACGTCATAAGTTATACGTTATACGTTATACGTTATACGTTATACGTTATACGTTACACGTTATACGTTATACGTCACACGTAATACGTTATTCGTTACACGTTATACGTTATACGTTATACGTTATACGTTATACGTTATACGTTATACGTTATACGTTATACGTTATACGTTATACGTTACACGTTATACGTCACACGTTATACGTTATACGTTATACGTTATACGTCATACGTTATACGTTACACGTTATACGTCACACGTTATACGTTATACGTTACACGTTGTACGTTATACGTTATTCGTTATACGTTACACGTTATACGTTATTCGTTATACGTTATACGTTATACGTTATACGTTATACGTTATACGTTATACGTTATACGTTATACGTTATACGTTTTACGTTACACGTTATACGTTATACGATATATGTTATACGTTATACGTAATATGTAATACGTTATTCGTTTTACGTTATTCGTTATACGTTCTTCGTTACACGTTGTACGTTATACGTTATGCGTTATACGTTAAACGTTATACGTTATACGTTATAAGTTATACGTTATACGTTATACGTTATACGTTATACGTTATACGTTATACGTTATACGTTATACGTTACACGTTATACGTTATACGTCATACGTTGTACGTAATACGTTATACGTTATACGTTATACGTAATACGTTATACGTTATACGTTATACGTTATACGTTATACGTTATACGTTATACGTTATACGTTATACGTTATACGTTATACGTTACACGTTATACGTTACACGTTATACGTTATACGTAATACGTTACACATTATACGTCACAGCTTACACGATACACGTCATACGTCATACGTTATACGTTACACGTTATACGTTACACGTTATACGTTATACGTCACACGTTATACGTTATACGTCACACGTTATACGTTATACGTTATACGTTATACGTTATACGTTATACGTTTTACGTTACACGTTATACGTTATACGATATATGTTATACGTTATACGTAATATGTAATACGTTATTCGTTTTACGTTATTCGTTATACGTTCTTCGTTACACGTTGTACGTTATACGTTATGCGTTATACGTTAAACGTTATACGTTATACGTTATAAGTTATACGTTATACGTTATACGTTATACGTTATACGTTATACGTTATACGTTATACGTTACACGTTATACGTTATACGTCACACGTTATACGTTATACGTCATACGTTGTACGTAATACGTTATACGTTATACGTTATACGTAATACGTTATACGTTATACGTTATACGTTATACGTTATACGTTATACGTTATACGTTTTACGTTATACGTTATACGTTATACGTTACACGTTATACGTTACACGTTATACGTTACACGTTATAAGTTATACGTTATACGTTATACGTTATACGTTATACGTTATACGTTATACGTTATACGTTACACGTTATACGTTATACGTCACACGTTATACGTTATACGTCATACGTTGTACGTAATACGTTATACGTTATACGTTATACGTAATACGTTATACGTTATACGTTACACGTTATACGTTATACGTTATACGTTATACGTTATACGTTATACGCTATACGTTACACGTTATACGTTATACGTTACACGTTATACGTTATACGTTATACGTTATACGTTATACGTCATAGCTTACACGATACACGTTATACGTCATACGTTATACGTTACACGTTATACGTCACACGTTATACGTTATACGTTACACGTTATACGTTATACGTTATACCTTATACGTTATACGTTATACGTTATACGTTATACGTTAAACGTTATACGTTATACGTTATACGTTATACGTTATACGTCATAGCTTACACGATACACGTTATACGTCATACGTTATACGTTACACGTTATACGTCACACGTTATACGTTATACGTTACACGTTATACGTTATACGTTATACGTTATACGTTATACGTTATACGTTATACGTTATACGTTATACGTTATACGTTATACGTTACACGTTATACGTCACACGTTATACGTTATACGTTATACGTTACACGTTATAAGTTATACGTCACACGTAATACGTTATACGTCACACGTTATACGTTATACGTTATACGTTATACGTTATACGTTATACGTTTTACGTTATACGTTATACGTTATACGTTATACGTTATACATTATACGTTATACGTTATACGTAATACGTTACACATTATACGTCACAGCTTACACGATACACGTCATACGTCATACGTTATACGTTACACGTTATACGTCACACGTTATACGTTATACGTTATACGTTATACGTCATACGTTATACGTTACACGTTATACGTCACACGTTATACTTTATACGTTACACGTTATACGTTATATGTTATACGTTATACGTTATACGTTATACGTTATACGTTAAACGTTATACGTTATACCTCATAAGTTATACGTTATACGTTATACGTTATACGTTATACGTTATACGTTACACGTTATACGTTATACGTCACACGTAATACGTTATTCGTTAAACGTTATACGTTATACGTTATACGTTATACGTTATACGTTATACGTTATACGTTATACGTTATACGTTATACGTTACACGTTATACGTCACACGTTATACGTTATACGTTATACGTTATACGTCATACGTTATACGTTACACGTTATACGTCACACGTTATACGTTATACGTTACACGTTGTACGTTATACGTTATTCGTTATACGTTACACGTTATACGTTATTCGTTATACGTTATACGTTATACGTTATACGTTATACGTTATACGTTATACGTTATACGTTATACGTTATACGTTATACGTTACACGTTATACGTTATACGTCACACGTTATACGTTATACGTTACACGTTATACGTTATACGTTATACGTTATACGTTATACGTTATACGTTTTACGTTACACGTTATACGTTATACGATATATGTTATACGTTATACGTAATATGTAATACGTTATTCGTTTTACGTTATTCGTTATACGTTCTTCGTTACACGTTGTACGTTATACGTTATGCGTTATACGTTAAACGTTATACGTTATACGTTATAAGTTATACGTTATACGTTATACGTTATACGTTATACGTTATACGTTATACGTTATACGTTATACGTTACACGTTATACGTTATACGTCACACGTTATACGTTATACGTCATACGTTGTACGTAATACGTTATACGTTATACGTTATACGTAATACGTTATACGTTATACGTTATACGTTATACGTTATACGTTATACGTTATACGTTATACGTTATACGTTATACGTTATACGTTACACGTTATACGTTACACGTTATACGTTACACGTTATAAGTTATACGTTATACGTTATACGTTATACGTTATACGTTATACGTTATACGTTATACGTTATACGTTACACGTTATACGTTATACGTCACACGTTATACGTTATACGTCATACGTTGTACGTAATACGTTATACGTTATACGTTATACGTAATACGTTATACGTTATACGTTACACGTTATACGTTATACGTCACACGTTATACGTCACACGTTATACGTTATACGTTACACGTTATACGTTATACGTTATACGTTATACGTTACACGTTATACGTTATACGTTATACGTTATACGTTATACGTTATACGTTATACGTTATACGTTATACGTTATACGTTACACGTTATACGTTATACGTTACACGTTATACGTTATACGTTATACGTTATACGTTATACGTCATAGCTTACACGATACACGTTATACGTCATACGTTATACGTTACACGTTATACGTCACACGATATACGTTATACGTTACACGTTATACGTTATACGTTATCCCTTATACGTTATACGTTATACGTTATACGTTATACGTTAAACGTTATACGTTATACGTTACACGTTATACGTTATACGTTACACGTTATACGTTACACGTTATACGTTATACGTTATACGTTATACGTTATACGTTATACATTATACGTTATACGTTATAGGTTATACGTTATACGTTATACGTTACACGTTATACGTTTCACGTTATACGTTACACGTTATACGTTATACCTTATACGTTATACGTTATACGTTATACGTTATACGTTATACGTTAAACGTTATACGTTATACGTTACACGTTATACGTTATACGTTACACGTTATACGTTATACGTTACACGTTATACGTTATACGTTATACGTTATACGTTATACGTTATACGTTAAACGTTATACGTTATACGTTATACGTTAAACGTTATACGTTATACGTTACACGTTATACGTTATACGTTACACGTTATACGTTATACGTTATACGTTATACGTTATACGTTAAACGTTATACGTTATACGTTACACGTTATACGTTATACGTTACACGTTATACGTTATACGTTATACGTTATACGTTATACGTTATACGTCATAGCTTACACGATACACGTTATGCGTCATACGTTATACGTTACACGTTATACGTCACACGTTATACGTTATACGTTACACGTTATACGTTATACCTTATACGTTATACGTTATACGTTATACGTTATACGTTAAACGTTATACGTTATACGTCACACGTTATACGTTATACGTTACACGTTATACGTTATACGTTATACGTTATAAGTTATACGTTATACGTTATACGTTATACGTTATACGTTATACGTTATACGTTATACGTTACACGTTATACGTTACACGTTATACGGTACACGTTATACGTTACACGTTATACGTTACACGTTATACGTTACACGTTATACGTTACACGTTATACGTTACACGTTATACGTTACACGTTATACGTTATATGTTATACGTTATACGTAATATGTAATACGTTATACCATTTACGTTATTCGTTATACGTTCTTCGTTATGCGTTGTACGTTATACGTTGTGCGTTATACGTTATACGTTATACGTTATACGTGATACGTTACACGTTATACGTTACACGTTATACGTTACACGTTATGCGTTACACGTTATACGTTACACGTTATACGTTACACGTTATACGTTATACGTTATACGTTATACGCTATACGTTATACGTTATTCGTTATACGTTATACGTTATACGTTATACGTTATACGGAATACGTTATACGTTATACGTTACACGTTATACGTTATACGTTATACGTTATACGTTATACGTTACACGTTATACGTTACACGTTATACGTTACACGTTATACGTTACACGTTATACGTTACATGTTATACGTTATACGTAATATGTAATACGTTATACCATTTACGTTATTCGTTATACGTTCTTCGTTATGCGTTGCACGTTATACGTTGTGCGTTATACGTTATACGTTACACGTTATACGTTACACGTTACACGTTATACGTCACACGTTATACGTTATACGTTAGACGTTATACGTTATACGTTATACGTTATACGTTATACGTTATACGTTATACGTTATACGTTATACGTTATACGTTATACGTTATACGTTATACGTTATACGTTATACGTTATACGTTATACGTTATACGTTATACGTTATACGTTATACGTTATACGTTATACGTTATACGTTATACGTTATACGTTATACGTTATACGTTATACGTTGTACGTTATATAATACTTTATACGTTATACGTTACACGTTACACGTTATACGTTATACGTCACACGTAATACGTTATACGTTATTCGTTATACGTTATACGTTATACGTTATACGTTATACGGAATACGTTATACGTTATACGTTATACGGAATACGTTATACGTTATACGTTATACGTTACACGTTATACGTTATACGTTATACGTTATACGTTATACGTTACACGTTATACGTTACACGTTATACGTTACACGTTATACGTTACACGTTATACGTTATATGTTATACGTTATACGTAATATGTAATACGTTATACCATTTACGTTATTCGTTATACGTTCTTCGTTATGCGTTGCACGTTATACGTTATACGTTATACGTTATACGTTACACGTTATACGTTACACGTTACACGTTATACGTCACACGTTATACGTTATACGTTAGACGTTATACGTTATACGTTATACGTTATACGTAATACGTTATACATTATACGTTACACGTTATACGTTATACGTCACACGTTATACGTCACACGTTATACGTTATACGTTACACGTTATACGTTGTACGTTATACGTTACACGTTATACGTTATACGTTATACGTTATAAGTTATACGTTATACGTTATACGTTATACGTTATACGTTATACGTTATACGTTATACGTTACACGTTATACGTTACACGTTATACGTTACACGTTATACGTTACACGTTATACGTTACACGTTATACGTTACACGTTATACGTTACACGTTATACGTTACACGTTATACGTTACACGTTATACGTTACACGTTATACGTTACACGTTATACGTTATATGTTATACGTTATACGTAATATGTAATACGTTATACCATTTACGTTATTCGTTATACGTTCTTCGTTATGCGTTGTACGTTATACGTTGTGCGTTATACGTTATACGTTATACGTGATACGTTACACGTTATACGTTACACGTTATACGTTACACGTTATACGTTACACGTTATACGTTACACGTTATACGTTACACGTTATACGTTATACGTTATACGTTATACGCTATACGTTATACGTTATTCGTTATACGTTATACGTTATACGTTATACGTTATACGGAATACGTTATACGTTATACGTTACACGTTATACGTTATACGTTATACGTTATACGTTATACGTTACACGTTATACGTTACACGTTATACGTTACACGTTATACGTTACACGTTATACGTTATATGTTATACGTTATACGTAATATGTAATACGTTATACCATTTACGTTATTCGTTATACGTTCTTCGTTATGCGTTGCACGTTATACGTTGTGCGTTATACGTTATACGTTACACGTTATACGTTACACGTTACACGTTATACGTCACACGTTATACGTTATACGTTAGACGTTATACGCTATACGTTATACGTTATTCGTTATACGTTATACGTTATACGTTATACGTTATACGTTATACGCTATACGTTATACGTTATTCGTTATACGTTATACGTTATACGTTATACGTTATACGGAATACGTTATACGTTATACGTTACACGTTATACGTTATACGTTATACGTTATACGTTATACGTTACACGTTATACGTTACACGTTATACGTTACACGTTATACGTTACACGTTATACGTTATATGTTATACGTTATACGTAATATGTAATACGTTATACCATTTACGTTATTCGTTATACGTTCTTCGTTATGCGTTGCACGTTATACGTTGTGCGTTATACGTTATACGTTACACGTTATACGTTACACGTTACACGTTATACGTCACACGTTATACGTTATACGTTAGACGTTATACGTTATACGTTATACGTTATACGTTATACGTTATACGTTATACGTTATACGTTATACGTTATACGTTATACGTTATACGTTATACGTTATACGTTATACGTTATACGTTATACGTTATATAATACTTTATACGTTATACGTTACACGTTACACGTTATACATTATACGTCACACGTAATACGTTATACGTTATTCGTTATACGTTATACGTTATACGTTATACGCTATACGTTATACGTTATTCGTTATACGTTATACGTTATACGTTATACGTTATACGGAATACGTTATACGTTATACGTTACACGTTATACGTTATACGTTATACGTTATACGTTATACGTTACACGTTATACGTTACACGTTATACGTTACACGTTATACGTTACACGTTATACGTTATATGTTATACGTTATACGTAATATGTAATACGTTATACCATTTACGTTATTCGTTATACGTTCTTCGTTATGCGTTGCACGTTATACGTTGTGCGTTATACGTTATACGTTACACGTTATACGTTACACGTTACACGTTATACGTTACACGTTATACGTTACACGTTATACGTTATATGTTATACGTTATACGTAATGTGTAATACGTTATACCATTTACGTTATTCGTTATACGTTCTTCGTTATGCGTTGCACGTTATACGTTGTGCGTTATACGTTATACGTTACACGTTATACGTTACACGTTACACGTTATACGTCACACGTTATACGTTATACGTTAGACGTTATACGTTATACGTTATACGTTATACGTTATACGTTATACGTTATACGTTATACGTTACACGTTATACGTTACACGTTATACGTTACACGTTATACGTTATATGTTATACGTTATACGTAATGTGTAATACGTTATACCATTTACGTTATTCGTTATACGTTCTTCGTTATGCGTTGTACGTTATACGTTGTGCGTTATACGTTATACGTTACACGTTATACGTTACACGTTACACGTTATACGTCACACGTTATACGTTATACGTTAGACGTTATACGTTATACGTTACACGTTATACGTTCTTCGTTACACGTTGTACGTTATACGTTATGCGTTATACGTAAAACGTTATACGTTATACGTTATAAGTTATAAGTTATACGTTATACGTTATACGTTATACGTTATACGTTATACGTTATACGTTATACGTTATACGTTATACGTTACACGTTACACGTTATACGTTATACGTCACACGTTATACGTTATACGTCATACGTTGTACGTAATACGTTATACGTTATACGTTATACGTAATACGTTATACATTATACGTTACACGTTATACGTTATACGTCACACGTTATACGTCACACGTTATACGTTATACGTTACACGTTATACGTTGTACGTTATACGTTACACGTTATACGTTATACGTTATACGTTATAAGTTATACGTTATACGTTATACGTTATTCGTTATACGTTATACGTTATACGTTATACGTTACACGTTATACGTTACACGTTATACGTTACACGTTATACGTTACACGTTATACGTTACACGTTATACGTTACACGTTATACGTTATACGTTATACGTTACACGTTATACGTTACACGTTATACGTTACACGTTATACGTTACACGTTATACGTTACACGTTATACGTTACACGTTATACGTTATATGTTATACGTTATACGTAATATGTAATACGTTATACCATTTACGTTATTCGTTATACGTTCTTCGTTATGCGTTGCACGTTATACGTTGTGCGTTATACGTTATACGTTACACGTTATACGTTATACGTTACACGTTATACGTTATATGTTATACGTTATACGTAATATGTAATACGTTATACCATTTACGTTATTCGTTATACGTTCTTCGTTATGCGTTGTACGTTATACGTTGTGCGTTATACGTTATACGTTACACGTTATACGTTACACGTTATACGTTATACGTTATACGTTATTCGTTATACGTTATACGTTATACGTTATACGTTACACGTTATACGTTACACGTTATACGTTACACGTTATACGTTACACGTTATACGTTACACGTTATACGTTACACGTTATACGTTATTCGTTATACGTTATACGTTATACGTTATACGTTTTACGGAATACGTTATACGTTATACGTTATACGTCATACGTTATACGTTATACGTTACACGTTATACGTTATATGTTATACGTTATACGTTATACGTTATACGTTATACGCTAAACGTTATACGTTATACGTTATAAGTTATACGTTACACGTTATACGTTACACGTTATACGTTACACGTTATACGTTACACGTTATACGTTACACGTTATACGTTACACGTTATACGTTATATGTTATACGTTATACGTAATATGTAATACGTTATACCATTTACGTTATTCGTTATACGTTCTTCGTTATGCGTTGTACGTTATACGTTGTGCGTTATACGTTATACGTTACACGTTATACGTTACACGTTACACGTTATACGTCACACGTTATACGTTATACGTTAGACGATATACGTTATACGTTATACGTTATACGTTATACGTTATACGTTATACGTTATACGTTATACGTTATACGTTATACGTTATACGTTATACGTTATACGTTATACGTTATACGTTATACGTTATACGTTATACGTTATACGTTATACGTTATACGTTATACGTTATATAATACTTTATACGTTATACGTTACACGTTACACGTTATACGTTATACGTCACACGTAATACGTTATACGTTATTCGTTATACGTTATACGTTATACGTTATACGCTATACGTTATACGTTATTCGTTATACGTTATACGTTATACGTTATACGTTATACGGAATACGTTATACGTTATACGTTACACGTTATACGTTATACGTTATACGTTATACGTTATACCTTACACGTTAAACGTTACACGTTATACGTTACACGTTATACGTTACACGTTATACGTTACACGTTATACGTTATATGTTATACGTTATACGTAATATGTAATACGTTATACCATTTACGTTATTCGTTATACGTTCTTCGTTATGCGTTGCCCGTTATACGTTGTGCGTTATACGTTATACGTTACACGTTATACGTTACACGTTACACGTTATACTTCACACGTTATACGTTATACGTTAGACGTTATACGTTATACGTTATACGTTATACGTTATACGTTATACGTTATACGTTATACGTTATACGTTATACGTTATACGTTATACGTTATACGTTATACGTTATACGTTATACGTTATACGTTATACGTTATACGTTATACGTTATACGTTATACGTTATACGTTATACGTTATACGTTATACGTTATACGTTATACGTTATACGTTATACGTTATACGTTATACGTTATATAATACTTTATACGTTATACGTTACACGTTACACGTTATACGTTATACGTCACACGTAATACGTTATACGTTATTCCTTATACGTTATACGTTATACGTTATACGTTATACGGAATACGTTATACGTTATACGTTATACGTCATACGTTATACGTTATACGTTACACGTTATACGTTATATGTTATACGTTACACGTTATACGTTATACGCTAAACGTTATACGTTATACGTTATAAGTTATACGTTACACGTTATACGTTACACGTTATACGTTACACGTTATACGTTACACGTTATACGTTACACGTTATACGTTACACGTTATACGTTATATGTTATACGTTATACGTAATATGTAATACGTTATACCATTTACGTTATTCGTTATACGTTCTTCGTTATGCGTTGTACGTTATACGTTGTGCGTTATACGTTATACGTTACACGTTATACGTTACACGTTACACGTTATACGTCACACGTTATACGTTATACGTTAGACGTTATACGTTATACGTTACACGTTATACGTTCTTCGTTACACGTTGTACGTTATACGTTATGCGTTATACGTAAAACGTTATACGTTATACGTTATAAGTTATAAGTTATACGTTATACGTTATACGTTATACGTTATACGTTATACGTTATACGTTATACGTTATACGTTATACGTTACACGTTACACGTTATACGTTATACGTCACACGTTATACGTTATACGTCATACGTTGTACGTAATACGTTATACGTTATACGTTATACGTAATACGTTATACATTATACGTTACACGTTATACGTTATACGTCACACGTTATACGTCACACGTTATACGTTATACGTTACACGTTATACGTTGTACGTTATACGTTACACGTTATACGTTATACGTAATACGTTATAAGTTATACGTTATACGTTATACGTTATTCGTTATACGTTATACGTTATACGTTATACGTTACACGTTATACGTTACACGTTATACGTTACACGTTATACGTTACACGTTATACGTTACACGTTATACGTTACACGTTATACGTTATACGTTATACGTTACACGTTATACGTTACACGTTATACGTTACACGTTATACGTTACACGTTATACGTTACACGTTATACGTTACACGTTATACGTTACACGTTATACGTTATATGTTATACGTTATACGTAATATGTAATACGTTATACCATTTACGTTATTCGTTATACGTTCTTCGTTATGCGTTGTACGTTATACGTTGTGCGTTATACGTTATACGTTATACGTGATACGTTACACGTTATACGTTACACGTTATACGTTACACGTTATACGTTACACGTTATACGTTATATGTTATACGTTATACGTAATATGTAATACGTTATACCATTTACGTTATTCGTTATACGTTCTTCGTTATGCGTTGCACGTTATACGTTGTGCGTTATACGTTATACGTTACACGTTATACGTTATACGTTACACGTTATACGTTATATGTTATACGTTATACGTAATATGTAATACGTTATACCATTTACGTTATTCGTTATACGTTCTTCGTTATGCGTTGTACGTTATACGTTGTGCGTTATACGTTATACGTTACACGTTATACGTTACACGTTATACGTTATACGTTATACGTTATTCGTTATACGTTATACGTTATACGTTATACGTTACACGTTATACGTTACACGTTATACGTTACACGTTATACGTTACACGTTATACGTTACACGTTATACGTTACACGTTATACGTTATTCGTTATACGTTATACGTTATACGTTATACGTTATACGGAATACGTTATACGTTATACGTTATACGTCATACGTTATACGTTATACGTTACACGTTATACGTTATATGTTATACGTTATACGTTATACGTTATACGCTAAACGTTATACGTTATACGTTATAAGTTATACGTTACACGTTATACGTTACACGTTATACGTTACACGTTATACGTTACACGTTATACGTTACACGTTATACGTTACACGTTATACGTTATATGTTATACGTTATACGTAATATGTAATACGTTATACCATTTACGTTATTCGTTATACGTTCTTCGTTATGCGTTGTACGTTATACGTTGTGCGTTATACGTTATACGTTACACGTTATACGTTACACGTTACACGTTATACGTCACACGTTATACGTTATACGTTAGACGATATACGTTATACGTTATACGTTATACGTTATACGTTATACGTTATACGTTATACGTTATACGTTATACGTTATACGTTATACGTTATACGTTATACGTTATACGTTATACGTTATACGTTATACGTTATACGTTATACGTTATACGTTATACGTTATACGTTATACGTTATACGTTATATAATACTTTATACGTTATACGTTACACGTTACACGTTATACGTTATACGTCACACGTAATACGTTATACGTTATTCGTTATACGTTATACGTTATACGTTATACGCTATACGTTATACGTTATTCGTTATACGTTATACGTTATACGTTATACGTTATACGGAATACGTTATACGTTATACGTTACACGTTATACGTTATACGTTATACGTTATACGTTATACCTTACACGTTAAACGTTACACGTTATACGTTACACGTTATACGTTACACGTTATACGTTACACGTTATACGTTACACGTTATACGTTACACGTTATACGTTACACGTTATACGTTACACGTTATACGTTACACGTTATACGTTACACGTTATACGTTATATGTTATACGTTATACGTAATATGTAATACGTTATACCATTTACGTTATTCGTTATACGTTCTTCGTTATGCGTTGTACGTTATACGTTGTGCGTTACACGTTATACGTTATACGTCACACGTAATACGTTATACGTTATTCGTTATACGTTATACGTTATACGTTATACGTTATACGGAATACGTTATACGTTATACGTTATACGTCATACGTTATACGTTATACGTTACACGTTATACGTTATATGTTATACGTTATACGTTATACGTTATACGCTAAACGTTATACGTTATACGTTATAAGTTATACGTTACACGTTATACGTTACACGTTATACGTTACACGTTATACGTTACACGTTATACGTTACACGTTATACGTTACACGTTATACGTTACACGTTATACGTTACACGTTATACGTTACACGTTATACGTTACACGTTATACGTTACACGTTATACGTTACACGTTATACGTTATATGTTATACGTTATACGTAATATGTAATACGTTATACCATTTACGTTATTCGTTATACGTTCTTCGTTATGCGTTGTACGTTATACGTTGTGCGTTACACGTTATACGTTATACGTCACACGTAATACGTTATACGTTATTCGTTATACGTTATACGTTATACGTTATACGTTATACGGAATACGTTATACGTTATACGTTATACGTCATACGTTATACGTTATACGTTACACGTTATACGTTATATGTTATACGTTATACGTTATACGTTATACGCTAAACGTTATACGTTATACGTTATAAGTTATACGTTACACGTTATACGTTACACGTTATACGTTACACGTTATACGTTACACGTTATACGTTACACGTTATACGTTATATGTTATACGTTACACGTAATATGTAATACGTTATACCATTTACGTTATTCGTTATACGTTCTTCGTTATGCGTTGTACGTTATACGTTGTGCGTTATACGTTATACGTTACACGTTATACGTTACACGTTACACGTTATACGTCACACGTTATACGTTATACGTTAGACGTTATACGTTATACGTTACACGTTATACGTTCTTCGTTACACGTTGTACGTTATACGTTATGCGTTATACGTTAAACGTTATACGTTATACGTTATAAGTTATAAGTTATACGTTATACGTTATACGTTATACGTTATACGTTATACGTTATACGTTATACGTTATACGTTACACATTATACGTTATACGTCACACGTTATACGTTATACGTCATACGTTGTACGTAATACGTTATGCGTTATACGTTATACGTAATACGTTATACATTATACGTTACACGTTATACGTTATACGTCACACGTTATACGTCACACGTTATACGTTATACGTTACACGTTATACGTTGTACGTTATACGTTACACGTTATACGTTATACGTTATACGTTATAAGTTATACGTTATACGTTATACGTTATACGTTATACGTTATACGTTATACGTTATACGTTACACGTTATACGTTACACGTTATACGTTACACGTTATACGTTACACGTTATACGTTACACGTTATACGTTACACGTTATACGTTACACGTTATACGTTACACGTTATACGTTACACGTTATACGTTACACGTTATACGTTACACGTTATACGTTATATGTTATACGTTATACGTAATATGTAATACGTTATACCATTTACGTTATTCGTTATACGTTCTTCGTTATGCGTTGTACGTTATACGTTGTGCGTTATACGTTATACGTTATACGTGATACGTTACACGTTATACGTTATACGTTATACGTTATACGTTATACCTTACACGTTATACGTTACACGTTATACGTTACACGTTATACGTTACACGTTATACGTTATATGTTATACGTTATACGTAATATGTAATACGTTATACCATTTACGTTATTCGTTATACGTTCTTCGTTATGCGTTGCACGTTATACGTTGTGCGTTATACGTTATACGTTCTTCGTTATGCGTTGCACGTTATACGTTGTGCGTTATACGTTATACGTTACACGTTATACGTTACACGTTACACGTTATACGTCACACGTTATACGTTATACGTTAGACGTTATACGTTATACGTTATACGTTATACGTTATACGTTATACGTTATACGTTATACGTTATACGTTATACGTTATACGTTATACGTTATACGTTATACGTTATACGTTATACGTTATATAATACTTTATACGTTATACGTTACACGTTACACGTTATACGTTATACGTCACACGTAATACGTTATACGTTATTCGTTATACGTTATACGTTATACGTTATACGTTATACGGAATACGTTATACGTTATACGTTATACGTCATACGTTATACGTTATACGTTACACGTTATACGTTATATGTTATACGTTATACGTTATACGTTATACGCTAAACGTTATACGTTATACGTTATAAGTTATACGTTACACGTTATACGTTACACGTTATACGTTACACGTTATACGTTACACGTTATACGTTACACGTTATACGTTATACGTAATATGTAATACGTTATACCATTTACGTTATTCGTTATACGTTCTTCGTTATGCGTTGTACGTTATACGTTGTGCGTTATACGTTATACGTTACACGTTATACGTTACACGTTACACGTTATACGTCACACGTTATACGTTATACGTTAAACGTTATACGTTATACGTTATACGTTATACGTTATACGTTATACGTTATACGTTATACGTTATACGTTATACGTTATACGTTATACGTTATACGTTATACGTTATACGTTATACGTTATACGTTATACGTTATACGTTATACGTTATACGTTATACGTTATACGTTACACGTTATACGTTACACGTTATACGTTACACGTTATACGTTACACGTTATACGTTACACGTTATACGTTACACGTTATACGTTACACGTTATACGTTACACGTTATACGTTACACGTTATACGTTACACGTTATACGTTACACGTTATACGTTACACGTTATACGTTACACGTTATACGTTACACGTTATACGTTACACGTTATACGTTACACGTTATACGTTATATGTTATACGTTATACGTAATATGTAATACGTTATACCATTTACGTTATTCGTTATACGTTCTTCGTTATGCGTTGTACGTTATACGTTGTGCGTTATACGTTATACGTTATACGTGATACGTTACACGTTATACGTTACACGTTATACGTTACACGTTATACGTTACACGTTATACGTTACACGTTATACGTTACACGTTATACGTTATTCGTTATACGTTATACGTTATACGTTATACGTTATACGGAATACGTTATACGTTATACGTTATACGTCATACGTTATACGTTATACGTTACACGTTATACGGAATACGTTATACGTTATACGTTACACGTTATACGTTATACGTTATACGTTATACGTTATACCTTACACGTTAAACGTTACACGTTATACGTTACACGTTATACGTTACACGTTATACGTTACACGTTATACGTTACACGTTATACGTTACACGTTATACGTTACACGTTATACGTTACACGTTATACGTTACACGTTATACGTTACACGTTATACGTTATATGTTATACGTTATACGTAATATGTAATACGTTATACCATTTACGTTATTCGTTATACGTTCTTCGTTATGCGTTGTACGTTATACGTTGTGCGTTACACGTTATACGTTATACGTCACACGTAATACGTTATACGTTATTCGTTATACGTTATACGTTATACGTTATACGTTATACGGAATACGTTATACGTTATACGTTATACGTCATACGTTATACGTTATACGTTACACGTTATACGTTATATGTTATACGTTATACGTTATACGTTATACGCTAAACGTTATACGTTATACGTTATAAGTTATACGTTACACGTTATACGTTACACGTTATACGTTACACGTTATACGTTACACGTTATACGTTACACGTTATACGTTACACGTTATACGTTACACGTTATACGTTACACGTTATACGTTACACGTTATACGTTACACGTTATACGTTACACGTTATACGTTACACGTTATACGTTATATGTTATACGTTATACGTAATATGTAATACGTTATACCATTTACGTTATTCGTTATACGTTCTTCGTTATGCGTTGTACGTTATACGTTGTGCGTTACACGTTATACGTTATACGTCACACGTAATACGTTATACGTTATTCGTTATACGTTATACGTTATACGTTACACGTTATACGTTACACGTTATACGTTATATGTTATACGTTATACGTAATATGTAATACGTTATACCATTTACGTTATTCGTTATACGTTCTTCGTTATGCGTTGTACGTTATACGTTGTGCGTTATACGTTATACGTTATACGTGATACGTTACACGTTATACGTTATACGTTATACGTTATACGTTATACCTTACACGTTATACGTTACACGTTATACGTTACACGTTATACGTTACACGTTATACGTTATATGTTATACGTTATACGTAATATGTAATACGTTATACCATTTACGTTATTCGTTATACGTTCTTCGTTATGCGTTGCACGTTATACGTTGTGCGTTATACGTTATACGTTCTTCGTTATGCGTTGCACGTTATACGTTGTGCGTTATACGTTATACGTTACACGTTATACGTTACACGTTACACGTTATACGTCACACGTTATACGTTATACGTTAGACGTTATACGTTATACGTTATACGTTATACGTTATACGTTATACGTTATACGTTATACGTTATACGTTATACGTTATACGTTATACGTTATACGTTATACGTTATACGTTATACGTTATATAATACTTTATACGTTATACGTTACACGTTACACGTTATACGTTATACGTCACACGTAATACGTTATACGTTATTCGTTATACGTTATACGTTATACGTTATACGTTATACGGAATACGTTATACGTTATACGTTATACGTCATACGTTATACGTTATACGTTACACGTTATACGTTATATGTTATACGTTATACGTTATACGTTATACGCTAAACGTTATACGTTATACGTTATAAGTTATACGTTACACGTTATACGTTACACGTTATACGTTACACGTTATACGTTACACGTTATACGTTACACGTTATACGTTATATGTTATACGTTATACGTAATATGTAATACGTTATACCATTTACGTTATTCGTTATACGTTCTTCGTTATGCGTTGTACGTTATACGTTGTGCGTTATACGTTATACGTTACACGTTATACGTTACACGTTACACGTTATACGTCACACGTTATACGTTATACGTTAAACGTTATACGTTATACGTTATACGTTATACGTTATACGTTATACGTTATACGTTATACGTTATACGTTATACGTTATACGTTATACGTTATACGTTATACGTTATACGTTATACGTTATACGTTATACGTTATACGTTATACGTTATACGTTATACGTTATACGTTACACGTTATACGTTACACGTTATACGTTACACGTTATACGTTACACGTTATACGTTACACGTTATACGTTACACGTTATACGTTACACGTTATACGTTACACGTTATACGTTACACGTTATACGTTACACGTTATACGTTACACGTTATACGTTACACGTTATACGTTACACGTTATACGTTACACGTTATACGTTACACGTTATACGTTACACGTTATACGTTACACGTTATACGTTATATGTTATACGTTATACGTAATATGTAATACGTTATACCATTTACGTTATTCGTTATACGTTCTTCGTTATGCGTTGTACGTTATACGTTGTGCGTTATACGTTATACGTTATACGTGATACGTTACACGTTATACGTTACACGTTATACGTTACACGTTATACGTTACACGTTATACGTTACACGTTATACGTTACACGTTATACGTTATTCGTTATACGTTATACGTTATACGTTATACGTTATACGGAATACGTTATACGTTATACGTTATACGTCATACGTTATACGTTATACGTTACACGTTATACGTTATATGTTATACGTTATACGTTATACGTTATACGTTATACGCTAAACGTTATACGTTATACGTTATAAGTTATACGTTACACGTTATACGTTACACGTTATACGTTACACGTTATACGTTACACGTTATACGTTACACGTTATACGTTACACGTTATACGTTACACGTTATACGTTATATGTTATACGTTATACGTAATATGTAATACGTTATACCATTTACGTTATTCGTTATACGTTCTTCGTTATGCGTTGTACGTTATACGTTGTGCGTTATACGTTATACGTTACACGTTATACGTTACACGTTACACGTTATACGTCACACGTTATACGTTATACGTTAGACGATATACGTTATACGTTATACGTTATACGTTATACGTTATACGTTATACGTTATACGTTATACGTTATACGTTATACGTTATACGTTATACGTTATACGTTATACGTTATACGTTATACGTTATACGTTATACGTTATACGTTATACGTTATACGTTATACGTTATACGTTATATAATACTTTATACGTTATACGTTACACGTTACACGTTATACGTTATACGTCACACGTAATACGTTATACGTTATTCGTTATACGTTATACGTTATACGTTATACGCTATACGTTATACGTTATTCGTTATACGTTATACGTTATACGTTATACGTTATACGGAATACGTTATACGTTATACGTTACACGTTATACGTTATACGTTATACGTTATACGTTATACCTTACACGTTAAACGTTACACGTTATACGTTACACGTTATACGTTACACGTTATACGTTACACGTTATACGTTATATGTTATACGTTATACGTAATATGTAATACGTTATACCATTTACGTTATTCGTTATACGTTCTTCGTTATGCGTTGCACGTTATACGTTGTGCGTTATACGTTATACGTTACACGTTATACGTTACACGTTACACGTTATACTTCACACGTTATACGTTATACGTTAGACGTTATACGTTATACGTTATACGTTATACGTTATACGTTATACGTTATACGTTATACGTTATACGTTATACGTTATACGTTATACGTTGTACGTTATACGTTGTACGTAATACGTTATACGTTATACGTTATACGTAATACGTTATACATTATACGTTACACGTTATACGTTATACGTCACACGTTATACGTCACACGTTATACGTTATACGTTACACGTTATACGTTGTACGTTATACGTTACACGTTATACGTTATACGTTATACGTTATAAGTTATACGTTATACGTTATACGTTATACGTTATACGTTATACGTTATACGTTATACGTTACACGTTATACGTTACACGTTATACGTTACACGTTATACGTTACACGTTATACGTTACACGTTATACGTTACACGTTATACGTTACACGTTATACGTTACACGTTATACGTTACACGTTATACGTTACACGTTATACGTCACACGTTATACGTTATACGTTAGACGTTATACGTTATACGTTATACGTTATACGTTATACGTTATACGTTATACGTTATACGTTATACGTTATACGTTATACGTTATACGTTATACGTTATACGTTATACGTTATACGTTATATAATACTTTATACGTTATACGTTACACGTTACACGTTATACGTTATACGTCACACGTAATACGTTATACGTTATTCGTTATACGTTATACGTTATACGTTATACGTTATACGGAATACGTTATACGTTATACGTTATACGTCATACGTTATACGTTATACGTTACACGTTATACGTTATATGTTATACGTTATACGTTATACGTTATACGCTAAACGTTATACGTTATACGTTATAAGTTATACGTTACACGTTATACGTTACACGTTATACGTTACACGTTATACGTTACACGTTATACGTTACACGTTATACGTTATATGTTATACGTTATACGTAATATGTAATACGTTATACCATTTACGTTATTCGTTATACGTTCTTCGTTATGCGTTGTACGTTATACGTTGTGCGTTATACGTTATACGTTACACGTTATACGTTACACGTTACACGTTATACGTCACACGTTATACGTTATACGTTAGACGTTATACGTTATACGTTATACGTTATACGTTATACGTTATACGTTATACGTTATACGTTATACGTTATACGTTATACGTTATACGTTATACGTTATACGTTATACGTTATACGTTATACGTTATACGTTATACGTTATACGTTATACGTTATACGTTATACGTTCTACGTTATACGTTATACGTTATACGTTATACGTTATACGTTATACGTTATACGTTATACGTTATACGTTATACGTTATACGTTATACGTTATACGTTATACGTTATACGTTATACGTTATACGTTATACGTTATACGTTATACGTTATACGTTATACGTTATATAATACTTTATACGTTATACGTTATACGTTATACGTTATACGTTATACGTTATACGTTATACGTTATACGTTATACGTTATACGTTATATAATACTTTATACGTTATACGTTACACGTTACACGTTATACGTTATACGTCACACGTAATACGTTATACGTTATTCGTTATACGTTATACGTTATACGTTATACGTTATACGTTATACGGAATACGTTATACGTTATACGTTATACGTCATACGTTATACGTTATACGTTACACGTTATACGTTATATGTTATACGTTATACCTTATACGTTATACGCTAAACGTTATACGTTATACGTTATAAGTTATACGTTACACGTTATACGTTACACGTTATACGTTACACGTTATACGTTACACGTTATACGTTACACGTTATACGTTATTCGTTATACGTTATACGTTATACGTTGTACGTTATACGGAATACGTTATACGTTATACGTTATACGTCATACGTTATACGTTATACGTTACACGTTATACGTTATATGTTATACGTTATACGTTATACGTTATATGCTAAACGTTATACGTTATACGTTATAAGTTATACGTTATACGTTATACGTTACACGTTATACGTTATATGTTATACGTTATACGTTATACGTTATACGCTAAACGTTATACGTTATACGTTATAAGTTATACGTTACACGTTATACGTTACACGTTATACGTTACACGTTATACGTTACACGTTATACGTTACACGTTATACGTTACACGTTATACGTTATATGTTATACGTTATACGTAATATGTAATACGTTATACAATTTACGCTATTCGTTATACATTCTTCGTTATGCGTTGTACGTTATACGTTGTGCGTTATACGTTATACGTTACACGTTATACGTTATACGTTATACGCTAAACGTTATACGTTACACGTTATACGTTATACGTCACACGTAATACGTTATACGTTATTCGTTATACGTTATACGTTATACGTTATACGTTATACGGAATACGTTATACGTTATACGTTATACGTCATACGTTATACGTTATACGTTATACGTTACACGTTATACGTTATATGTTATACGTTATACATTATACGTTATACGCTAAACGTTATACGTTATACGTTATAAGTTATACGTTACACGTTATACGTTACACGTTATACGTTACACGTTATACGTTATATGTTATACGTTATACGTAATATGTAATACGTTATACCATTTACGTTATTCGTTATACGTTCTTCGTTATGCGTTGTACGTTATACGTTGTGCGTTATACGTTATACGTTACACGTTATACGTTACACGTTACACGTTATACGTCACACGTTATACGTTATACGTTAGACGTTATACGTTATACGTTACACGTTATACGTTCTTCGTTACACGTTGTACGTTATACGTTATGCGTTATACGTTAAACGTTATACGTTATACGTTACACGTTATACGTTATACGTCACACGTTATACGTTATACGTTACACGTTATACGTTATATGTTATACGTTATACGTTATACGTTATACGCTAAACGTTATACGTTATACGTTATAAGTTATACGTTACACGTTATACGTTACACGTTATACGTTACACGTTATACGTTATACGTTATACGTTAAACGTTTAACGTTATACGTTATACGTTATACGTTAAACGTTATACGTTATACGTTACACGTTATACGTTATACGTTACACGTTATACGTTATACGTTATACGTTATACGTTATACGTTAAACGTTATACGTTATACGTTATACGTTAAACGTTATACGTTATACGTTACACGTTATACGTTATACGTTACACGTTATACGTTATACGTTATACGTTATACGTTATACGTTATACGTCATACGTTACACGTTATACGTTACACGTTATACGTTATACGTTATACGTTAAACGTTTAACGTTATACGTTATACGTTATACGTTAAACGTTATACGTTACACGTTATACGTTACACGTTATACGTTATACGTTATACGCTAAACGTTATACGTTATACGTTATAAGTTATACGTTACACGTTATACGTTACACGTTATACGTTACACGTTATACGTTATACGTTATACGTTAAACGTTTAACGTTATACGTTATACGTTATACGTTAAACGTTATACGTTATACGTTACACGTTATACGTTATACGTTACACGTTATACGTTATACGTTATACGTTATACGTTATACGTTAAACGTTATACGTTATACGTTATACCTTATACGTTATACGTTATACGTTATACGTTATACGTTAAACGTTATACGTTATACGTCACACGTTATACGTTATACGTTACACGTTATACGTTCTTCGTTACACGTTGTACGTTATACGTTATACGTTATACGTTATACGTTATACATTATACGTTATACGTTATACGTTATACGTTACACGTTATACGTTATACGTTACACGTTATACGTTACACGTTATACGTTATACGTTATACGTTATACGTTATACGTTATACGTTATACGTTACACGTTATACGTTATACCTTATACGTTATACGTTATACGTTATACGTTAAACGTTAAACGTTATACGTTATACGTTATACGTTAAACGTTATACGTTATACGTTACACGTTATACGTTATACGTTACACGTTATACGTTATACGTTATACGTTATACGTTATACGTTAAACGTTATACGTTATACGTTATACGTTAAACGTTATACGTTATACGTTACACGTTATACGTTATACGTTACACGTTATACGTTATACGTTATACGTTATACGTTATACGTTATACGTCATAGCTTACACGATACACGTTATGCGTCATACGTTATACGTTACACGTTATACGTCACACGTTATACGATATACGTTACACGTTATACGTTATACCTTATACGTTATACGTTATACGTTATACGTTATACGTTAAACGTTATACGTTATACGTCACACGTTATACGTTATACGTTACACGTTATACGTTATACGTTATACGTTATAAGTTATACGTTATACGTTATACGTTATACGTTATACGTTATACGTTATACGTTATACGTTACACGTTATACGTTACACGTTATACGCTACACGTTATACGTTACACGTTATACGTTACACGTTATACGTTACACGTTATACGTTACACGTTATACGTTACACGTTATACGTTACACGTTATACGTTATATGTTATACGTTATACGTAATATGTAATACGTTATACCATTTACGTTATTCGTTATACGTTCTTCGTTATGCGTTGTACGTTATACGTTGTGCGTTATACGTTATACGTTATACGTGATACGTTACACGTTATACGTTACACGTTATACGTTACACGTTATACGTTACACGTTATACGTTACACGTTATACGTTACGCGTTATACGTTACACGTTATACGTTATACGTTATACGTTATACGCTATACGTTATACGTTATTCGTTATACGTTATACGTTATACGTTATACGTTATACGGAATACGTTATACGTTATACGTTACACGTTATACGTTATACGTTATACGTTATACGTTATACGTTACACGTTATACGTTACACGTTATACGTTACACGTTATACGTTACACGTTATACGCTACACGTTATACGTTATATGTTATACTTTATACGTAATATGTAATACGTTATACCATTTACGTTATTCGTTATACGTTCTTCGTTATGCGTTGCACGTTATACGTTGTGCGTTATACGTTATACGTTACACGTTATACGTTACACGTTACACGTTATACGTCACACGTTATACGTTATACGTTAGACGTTATACGTTATACGTTATACGTTATACGTTATACGTTATACGTTATACGTTATACGTTATACGTTATACGTTATACGTTATACGTTATACGTTATACGTTATACGTTATACGTTATACGTTATACGTTATACGTTATACGTTATACGTTATACGTTATACGTTATACGTTATACGTTATACGTTATACGTTATACGTTATACGTTATACGTTATACGTTATACGTTATACGTTATACGTTATATAATACTTTATACGTTATACGTTACACGTTACACGTTATACGTTATACGTCACACGTAATACGTTATACGTTATTCGTTATACGTTATACGTTATACGTTATACGTTATACGGAATAGGTTATACGTTATACGTTATACGTCATACGTTATACGTTATACGTTACACGTTATACGTTATATGTTATACGTTATACGTTATACGTTATACGCTAAACGTTATACGTTATACGTTATAAGTTATACGTTACACGTTATACGTTACACGTTATACGTTACACGTTATACGTTACACGTTATACGTTACACGTTATACGTTACACGTTATACGTTATATGTTATACGTTATACGTAATATGTAATACGTTATACCATTTACGTTATTCGTTATACGTTCTTCGTTATGCGTTGTACGTTATACGTTAAACGTTTAACGTTATACGTTATACGTTATACGTTAAACGTTATACGTTATACGTTACACGTTATACGTTATACGTTACACGTTATACGTTATACGTTATACGTTATACGTTATACGTTAAACGTTATACGTTATACGTTATACGTTAAACGTTATACGTTATACGTTACACGTTATACGTTATACGTTACACGTTATACGTTATACGTTATACGTTATACGTTATACGTTATACGTCATACGTTATACGTTATACGTTATACGTTAAACGTTATACGTTATACGTTACACGTTATACGTTATACGTTACACGTTATACGTTATACGTTATACGTTATACGTTATACGTTATACGTTATACGTTATACGTTATACGTCATAGCTTACACGATACACGTTATGCGTCATACGTTATACGTTACACGTTATACGTCACACGTTATACGTTATACGTTACACGTTATACGTTATACCTTATACGTTATACGTTATACGTTAAACGTTATACGTTATACGTCACACGTTATACGTTATACGTTACACGTTATACGTTCTTCGTTACACGTTGTACGTTATACGTTATACGTTATACGTTATACATTATACGTTATACGTTATACGTTATACGTTACACGTTATACGTTATACGTTACACGTTATACGTTACACGTTATACGTTATACGTTATACGTTATACGTTATACGTTATACGTTATACGTTACACGTTATACGTTATACCTTATACGTTATACGTTATACGTTATACGTTAAACGTTAAACGTTATACGTTATACGTTATACGTTAAACGTTATACGTTATACGTTACACGTTATACGTTATACGTTACACGTTATACGTTATACGTTATACGTTATACGTTATACGTTAAACGTTATACGTTATACGTTATACGTTAAACGTTATACGTTATACGTTACACGTTATACGTTATACGTTACACGTTATACGTTATACGTTATACGTTATACGTTATACGTTATACGTCATAGCTTACACGATACACGTTATGCGTCATACGTTATACGTTACACGTTATACGTCACACGTTATACGATATACGTTACACGTTATACGTTATACCTTATACGTTATACGTTATACGTTATACGTTATACGTTAAACGTTATACGTTATACGTCACACGTTATACGTTATACGTTACACGTTATACGTTATACGTTATACGTTATAAGTTATACGTTATACGTTATACGTTATACGTTATACGTTATACGTTATACGTTATACGTTACACGTTATACGTTACACGTTATACGCTACACGTTATACGTTACACGTTATACGTTACACGTTATACGTTACACGTTATACGTTACACGTTATACGTTACACGTTATACGTTACACGTTATACGTTATACGTTATATGTTATACGTTATACGTAATATGTAATACGTTATACCATTTACGTTATTCGTTATACGTTCTTCGTTATGCGTTGTACGTTATACGTTGTGCGTTATACGTTATACGTTATACGTGATACGTTACACGTTATACGTTACACGTTATACGTTACACGTTATACGTTACACGTTATACGTTACACGTTATACGTTACGCGTTATACGTTACACGTTATACGTTATACGTTATACGTTATACGCTATACGTTATACGTTATTCGTTATACGTTATACGTTATACGTTATACGTTATACGGAATACGTTATACGTTATACGTTACACGTTATACGTTATACGTTATACGTTATACGTTATACGTTACACGTTATACGTTACACGTTATACGTTACACGTTATACGTTACACGTTATACGCTACACGTTATACGTTATATGTTATACTTTATACGTAATATGTAATACGTTATACCATTTACGTTATTCGTTATACGTTCTTCGTTATGCGTTGCACGTTATACGTTGTGCGTTATACGTTATACGTTACACGTTATACGTTACACGTTACACGTTATACGTCACACGTTATACGTTATACGTTAGACGTTATACGTTATACGTTATACGTTATACGTTATACGTTATACGTTATACGTTATACGTTATACGTTATACGTTATACGTTATACGTTATACGTTATACGTTATACGTTATACGTTATACGTTATACGTTATACGTTATACGTTATACGTTATACGTTATACGTTATACGTTATACGTTATACGTTATACGTTATACGTTATACGTTATACGTTATACGTTATACGTTATATAATACTTTATACGTTATACGTTACACGTTACACGTTATACGTTATACGTCACACGTAATACGTTATACGTTATTCGTTATACGTTATACGTTATACGTTATACGTTATACGGAATAGGTTATACGTTATACGTTATACGTCATACGTTATACGTTATACGTTACACGTTATACGTTATATGTTATACGTTATACGTTATACGTTATACGCTAAACGTTATACGTTATACGTTATAAGTTATACGTTACACGTTATACGTTACACGTTATACGTTACACGTTATACGTTACACGTTATACGTTACACGTTATACGTTACACGTTATACGTTATATGTTATACGTTATACGTAATATGTAATACGTTATACCATTTACGTTATTCGTTATACGTTCTTCGTTATGCGTTGTACGTTATACGTTGTGCGTTATACGTTATACGTTACACGTTATACGTTACACGTTACACGTTATACGTCACACGTTATACGTTATACGTTAGACGTTATACGTTATACGTTACACGTTATACGTTCTTCGTTACACGTTGTACGTTATACGTTATGCGTTATACGTTAAACGTTATACGTTATACGTTATAAGTTATAAGTTATACGTTATACGTTATACGTTATACGTTATACGTTATACGTAATACGTTATACATTATACGTTACACGTTATACGTTATACGTCACACGTTATACGTCACACGTTATACGTTATACGTTACACGTTATACGTTGTACGTTATACGTTACACGTTATACGTTATACGTTATACGTTATAAGTTATACGTTATACGTTATACGTTATACGTTATACGTTATACGTTATACGTTATACGTTACACGTTATACGTTACACGTTATACGTTACACGTTATACGTTACACGTTATACGTTACACGTTATACGTTACACGTTATACGTTACACGTTATACGTTACACGTTATACGTTACACGTTATACGTTACACGTTATACGTTACACGTTATACGTTACACGTTATACGTTACACGTTATACGTTATATGTTATACGTTATACGTAATATGTAATACGTTATACCATTTACGTTATTCGTTATACGTTCTTCGTTATGGGTTGTACGTTATACGTTGTGCGTTATACGTTATACGTTATACGTGATACGTTACACGTTATACGTTACACGTTATACGTTACACGTTATACGTTACACGTTATACGTTACACGTTATACGTTATACGTTATACGTTATACGCTATACGTTATACGTTATTCGTTATACGTTATACGTTATACGTTATACGTTATACGGAATACGTTATACGTTATACGTTACACGTTATACGTTATACGTTATACGTTATACGTTATACGTTACACGTTATACGTTACACGTTATACGTTACACGTTATACGTTACACGTTATACGTTATATGTTATACGTTATACGTAATATGTAATACGTTATACCATTTACGTTATTCGTTATACGTTCTTCGTTATGCGTTGCACGTTATACGTTGTGCGTTATACGTTATACGTTACACGTTATACGTTACACGTTACACGTTAAACGTCACACGTTATACGTTATACGTTAGACGTTATACGTTATACGTTATACGTTATACGTTATACGTTATACGTTATACGTTATACGTTATACGTTATACGTTATACGTTATACGTTATACGTTACACGTTATACGTTACACGTTATACGTTACACGTTATACGTTACACGTTATACGTTACACGTTATACGTTACACGTTATACGTTATATGTTATACGTTATACGTAATATGTAATACGTTATACCATTTACGTTATTCGTTATACGTTCTTCGTTATGCGTTGTACGTTATACGTTGTGCGTTATACGTTACACGTTATACGTGATACGTTACATGTTATACGTTACACGTTATACGTTACACGTTATACGTTACACGTTATACGTTACACGTTATACGTTACACGTTATACGTTATACGTTATACGTTATACGCTATACGTTATACGTTATTCGTTATACGTTATACGTTATACGTTATACGTTATACGGAATACGTTATACGTTATACGTTACACGTTATACGTTATACGTTATACGTTATACGTTATACGTTACACGTTATACGTTACACGTTATACGTTACACGTTATACGTTACACGTTATACGTTATATGTTATACGTTATACGTAATATGTAATACGTTATACCATTTACGTTATTCGTTATACGTTCTTCGTTATGCGTTGCACGTTATACGTTGTGCGTTATACGTTATACGTTACACGTTATACGTTACACGTTACACGTTATACGTCACACGTTATACGTTATACGTTAGACGTTATACGTTATACGTTATACGTTATACGTTATACGTTATACGTTATACGTTATACGTTATACGTTATACGTTATACGTTATACGTTATACGTTATACGTTATACGTTATACGTTATACGTTATACGTTATACGTTATACGTTATACGTTATACGTTATACGTTATACGTTATACGTTATACGTTATACGTTATACGTTATACGTTATACGTTATACGTTATACGTTATACGTTATACGTTATACGTTATACGTTATATAATACTTTATACGTTATACGTTACACGTTACATGTTATACGTTATACGTCACACGTAATACGTTATACGTTATTCGTTATACGTTATACGTTATACGTTATACGTTATACGGAATACGTTATACGTTATACGTTATACGTCATACGTTATACGTTATACGTTACACGTTATACGTTATATGTTATACGTTATACGTTATACGTTATACGCTAAACGTTATACGTTATACGTTATAAGTTATACGTTACACGTTATACGTTACACGTTATACGTGACACGTTATACGTTATACGTTACACGTTATACGTTATACGTTATACGTTATACGTTATACGTTATACGTTATACGTTATACGTTATACGTTATACGTTATACGTTATACGTTATACGTTATACGTCACACGTTATACGTTATACGTCATACGTTGTACGTAATACGTTATACGTTATACGTTATACGTAATACGTTATACATTATACGTTACACGTTATACGTTATACGTCACACGTTATACGTCACACGTTATACGTTATACGTTACACGTTATACGTTGTACGTTATACGTTACACGTTATACGTTATACGTTATACGTTATAAGTTATACGTTATACGTTATACGTTATACGTTATACGTTATACGTTATACGTTATACGTTACACGTTATACGTTACACGTTATACGTTACACGTTATACGTTACACGTTATACGTTACACGTTATACGTTACACGTTATACGTTACACGTTATACGTTACACGTTATACGTTATACGTAATATGTAATACGTTATACCATTTACGTTATTCGTTATACGTTCTTCGTTATGCGTTGTACGTTATACGTTGTGCGTTATACGTTATACGTTATACGTGATACGTTACACGTTATACGTTACACGTTATACGTTACACGTTATACGTTACACGTTATACGTTACACGTTATACGTTACACGTTATACGTTATACGTTATACGTTATACGCTATACGTTATACGTTATTCGTTATACGTTATACGTTATACGTTATACGTTATACGGAATACGTTATACGTTATACGTTACACGTTATACGTTATACGTTATACGTTATACGTTATACGTTACACGTTATACGTTACACGTTATACGTTACACGTTATACGTTACACGTTCTACGTTATATGTTATACGTTATACGTAATATGTAATACGTTATACCATTTACGTTATTCGTTATACGTTCTTCGTTATGCGTTGCACGTTATACGTTGTGCGTTATACGTTATACGTTACACGTTATACGTTACACGTTACACGTTATACGTCACACGTTATACGTTATACGTTAGACGTTATACGTTATACGTTATACGTTATACGTTATACGTTATACGTTATACGTTATACGTTATACGTTATACGTTATACGTTATACGTTATACGTTATACGTTATACGTTATACGTTATACGTTATACGTTATACGTTATACGTTATACGTTATACGTTATACGTTATACGTTATACGTTATACGTTATACGTTATACGTTATACGTTATACGTTATACGTTACACGTTATACGTTACACGTTATACGTTACACGTTATACGTTACACGTTATACGTTACACGTTATACGTTACACGTTATACGTTACACGTTATACGTTATACGTAATATGTAATACGTTATACCATTTACGTTATTCGTTATACGTTCTTCGTTATGCGTTGTACGTTATACGTTGTGCGTTATACGTTATACGTTATACGTGATACGTTACACGTTATACGTTACACGTTATACGTTACACGTTATACGTTACACGTTATACGTTACACGTTATACGTTACACGTTATACGTTACACGTTACACGTTATACGTTATACGTCACACGTAATACGTTATACGTTATTCGTTATACGTTATACGTTATACGTTATACGTTATACGGAATACGTTATACGTTATACGTTATACGTCATACGTTATACGTTATACGTTACACGTTATACGTTATATGTTATACGTTATACGTTATACGTTATACGCTAAACGTTATACGTTATACGTTATAAGTTATACGTTACACGTTATACGTTACACGTTATACGTTACACGTTATACGTTACACGTTATACGTTAGACGTTATACGTTATACGTTACACGTTATACGTTCTTCGTTACACGTTGTACGTTATACGTTATGCGTTATACGTTAAACGTTATACGTTATACGTTATACGTTATACGTTATACGTTATACGTTACACGTTATACGTTACACGTTATACGTTACACGTTATACGTTACACGTTATACGTTACACGTTATACGTTACACGTTATACGTTACACGTTATACGTTACACGTTATACGTTACACGTTATACGTTACACGTTATACGTTACACGTTATACGTTACACGTTATACGTTACACGTTATACGTTATATGTTATACGTTATACGTAATATGTAATACGTTATACCATTTACGTTATTCGTTATACGTTCTTCGTTATGCGTTGTACGTTATACGTTGTGCGTTATACGTTATACGTTATACGTGATACGTTACACGTTATACGTTACACGTTATACGTTACACGTTATACGTTACACGTTATACGTTACACGTTATACGTTACACGTTATACGTTACACGTTATACGTTATACGTTATACGTTATACGCTATACGTTATACGTCATTCGTTATACGTTATACGTTATACGTTATACGTTATACGGAATACGTTATACGTTATACGTTACACGTTATACGTTATACGTTATACGTTATACGTTATACGTTATACGTTACACGTTATACGTTACACGTTATACGTTACACGTTATACGTTACACGTTATACGTTATATGTTATACGTTATACGTAATATGTAATACGTTATACCATTTACGTTATTCGTTATACGTTCTTCGTTATACGTTGCACGTTATACGTTGTGCGTTATACGTTATACGTTACACGTTATACGTTACACGTTACACGTTATACGTCACACGTTATACGTTATACGTTAGACGTTATACGTTATACGTTATACGTTATACGTTATACGTTATACGTTATACGTTATACGTTATACGTTATACGTTATACGTTATACGTTATACGTTATACGTTATACGTTATACGTTATACGTTATACGTTATACGTTATACGTTATACGTTATACGTTATACGTTATACGTTATACGTTATACGTTATACGTTATACGTTATACGTTATACGTTATACGTTATACGTTATACGTTATACGTTATACGTTATACGTTATACGTTATACGTTATACGTTATACGTTATACGTTATACGTTATACGTTATACGTTATACGTTATACGTTATACGTTATACGTTATACGTTATACGTTATACGTTATACGTTATACGTTATACGTTATACGTTATACGTTATACGTTATACGTTATACGTTATATAATACTTTATACGTTATACGTTACACGTTACACGTTATACGTTATACGTCACACGTAATACGTTATACGTTATTCGTTATACGTTATACGTTATACGTTATACGTTATACGGAATACGTTATACGTTATACGTTATACGTCATACGTTATACGTTATACGTTACACGTTATACGTTATATGTTATACGTTATACGTTATACGTTATACGCTAAACGTTATACGTTATACGTTATAAGTTATACGTTACACGTTATACGTTACACGTTATACGTTACACGTTATACGTTACACATTATACGTTACACGTTATACGTTACACGTTATACGTTACACGTTATACGTTACACGTTATACGTTACACGTTATACGTTACACGTTATACGTTATATAATACTTTATACGTTATACGTTACACGTTACACGTTATACGTTATACGTCACACGTAATACGTTATACGTTATTCGTTATACGTTATACGTTATACGTTATACGTTATACGGAATACGTTATACGTTATACGTTATACGTCATACGTTATACGTTATACGTTACACGTTATACGTTATATGTTATACGTTATACGTTATACGTTATACGCTAAACGTTATACGTTATACGTTATAAGTTATACGTTACACGTTATACGTTACACGTTATACGTTACACGTTATACGTTACACGTTATACGTTAGACGTTATACGTTATACGTTACACGTTATACGTTCTTCGTTACACGTTGTACGTTATACGTTATGCGTTATACGTTAAACGTTATACGTTATACGTTATAAGTTATAAGTTATACGTTATACGTTATACGTTATACGTTATAAGTTATACGTTATACGTTATACGTTATACGTTATACGTTATACGTTATACGTTATACGTTACACGTTATAAGTTATACGTTATACGTTATACGTTATACGTTATACGTTATACGTTATACGTTATACGTTATACGTTAAACGTTATACGTTATACGTTATAAGTTATAAGTTATACGTTATACGTTATACGTTATACGTTATACGTTATACGTTATAAGTTATACGTTATACGTTATACGTTATATGTTATACGTTATACGTTATACGTTATACGTTACACGTTATACGTTACACGTTATACGTTACACGTTATACGTTACACGTTATACGTTACACGTTATACGTTACACGTTATACGTTACACGTTATACGTTACACGTTATACGTTACACGTTATACGTTACACGTTATACGTTACACGTTATACGTTATATGTTATACGTTATACGTAATATGTAATACGTTATACCATTTACGTTATTCGTTATACGTTCTTCGTTATGCGTTGTACGTTATACGTTGTGCGTTATACGTTATACGTTATACGTGATACGTTACACGTTATACGTTACACGTTATACGTTACACGTTATACGTTACACGTTATACGTTACACGTTATACGTTACACGTTATACGTTACACGTTATACGTTACACGTTATACGTTACACGTTATACGTTACACGTTATACGTTATACGCTATACGTTATACGTTATTCGTTATACGTTATACGTTATACGTTATACGTTATACGGAATACGTTATACGTTATACGTTACACGTTATACGTTATACGTTATACGTTATACGTTATACGTTACACGTTATACGTTACACGTTATACGTTACACGTTATACGTTACACGTTATACGTTATATGTTATACGTTATACGTAATATGTAATACGTTATACCATTTACGTTATTCGTTATACGTTCTTCGTTATGCGTTGCACGTTATACGTTGTGCGTTATACGTTATACGTTACACGTTATACGTTACACGTTACACGTTATACGTCACACGTTATACGTTATACGTTAGACGTTATACGTTATACGTTATACGTTATACGTTATACGTTATACGTTATACGTTATACGTTATACGTTATACGTTATACGTTATACGTTATACGTTATACGTTATACGTTATACGTTATAAGTTATAAGTTATACGTTATACGTTATACGTTATACGTTATAAGTTATACGTTATACGTTATACGTTATACGTTATACGTTATACGTTATACGTTATACGTTATACGTTACACGTTATAAGTTAAACGTTATACGTTATACGTTATACGTTATACGTTATACGTTATACGTTATACGTTATGCGTTATACGTTAAACGTTATACGTTATACGTTATAAGTTATAAGTTATACGTTATACGTTATACGTTATACGTTATAAGTTATACGTTATACGTTATACGTTATACGTTATACGTTATACGTTATACGTTATACGTTACACGTTATAAGTTATACGTTATACGTTATACGTTATACGTTATACGTTATACGTTATACGTTATACGTTAAACGTTATACGTTATACGTTATAAGTTATAAGTTATACGTTATACGTTATACGTTATACGTTATACGTTATACGTTATAAGTTATACGTTATACGTTATACGTTATATGTTATACGTTATACGTTATACGTTATACGTTACACGTTATACGTTACACGTTATACGTTACACGTTATACGTTACACGTTATACGTTACACGTTATACGTTACACGTTATACGTTACACGTTATACGTTACACGTTATACGTTACACGTTATACGTTACACGTTATACGTTATATGTTATACGTTATACGTAATATGTAATACGTTATACCATTTACGTTATTCGTTATACGTTCTTCGTTATGCGTTGTACGTTATACGTTGTTCGTTATACGTTATACGTTATACGTGATACGTTACACGTTATACGTTACACGTTATACGTTACACGTTATACGTTACACGTTATACGTTACACGTTATACGTTACACGTTATACGTTACACGTTATACGTTACACGTTATACGTTATACGCTATACGTTATACGTTATTCGTTATACGTTATACGTTATACGTTATACGTTATACGGAATACGTTATACGTTATACGTTATACGTTATACGTTATACGTTATACGTTATACGTTATACGTTACACGTTATACGTTACACGTTATACGTTACACGTTATACGTTACACGTTATACGTTATATGTTATACGTTATACGTAATATGTAATACGTTATACCATTTACGTTATTCGTTATACGTTCTTCGTTATGCGTTGCACGTTATACGTTGTGCGTTATACGTTATACGTTACACGTTATACGTTACACGTTACACGTTATACGTCACACGTTATACGTTATACGTTAGACGTTATACGTTATACGTTATACGTTATACGTTATACGTTATACGTTATACGTTATACGTTATACGTTATACGTTATACGTTATACGTTATACGTTATACGTTATACGTTACACGTTATACGTTATACGTTATACGTTATACGTTATACGTTATACGTTATACGTTATACGTTATACGTTATACGTTATACGTTATACGTTATACGTTATACGTTATACGTTATACGTTATACGTTATATAATACTTTATACGTTATACGTTACACGTTACACGTTATACGTTATACGTCACACGTAATACGTTATACGTTATACGTTATACGCTAAACGTTATACGTTATACGTTATAAGTTATACGTTACACGTTATACGTTACACGTTATACGTTACACGTTATACGTTACACGTTATACGTTAGACGTTATACGTTATACGTTACACGTTATACGTTCTTCGTTACACGTTGTACGTTATACGTTATGCGTTATACGTTATACGTCATACGTTATACGTTATACGTTACACGTTATACGTTATATGTTATACGTTATACGTTATACGTTATACGCTAAACGTTATACGTTATACGGAATACGTTATACGTTATACGTTATACGTCATACGTTATACGTTATACGTTACACGTTATACGTTATATGTTATACGTTATACGTTATACGTTATACGCTAAACGTTATACGTTATACGTTATAAGTTATACGTTATACGTTACACGTTATACGTTACACGTTATACGTTACACGTTATACGTTACACGTTATACGTTAGACGTTATACGTTATACGTTACACGTTATACGTTCTTCGTTACACGTTGTACGTTATACGTTATGCGTTATACGTTAAACGTTATACGTTATACGTTATAAGTTATAAGTTATACGTTATACGTTATACGTTATACGTTATACGTTATAAGTTATACGTTATACGTTATACGTTATACGTTATACGTTATACGTTATACGTTATACGTTATACGTTATACGTTACACGTTATACGTTACACGTTATACGTTACACGTTATACGTTACACGTTATACGTTACACGTTATACGTTACACGTTATACGTTACACGTTATACGTTACACGTTATACGTTACACGTTATACGTTACACGTTATACGTTACACGTTATACGTTACACGTTATACGTTATATGTTATACGTTATACGTAATATGTAATACGTTATACCATTTACGTTATTCGTTATACGTTCTTCGTTATGCGTTGTACGTTATACGTTGTGCGTTACACGTTATACGTTATACGTGATACGTTACACGTTATACGTTACACGTTATACGTTATACGTTATACGTTAGACGTTATACGTTATACGTTATACGTTATACGTTATACGTTATACGTTATACGTTATACGTTATACGTTATACGTTATACGTTATACGTTATACGTTATACGTTATACGTTACACGTTATACGTTATACGTTATACGTTATACGTTATACGTTATACGTTATACGTTATACGTTATACGTTATACGTTATACGTTATACGTTATACGTTATACGTTATACGTTATACGTTACACGTTATACGTTATATGTTATACGTTATACGTAATATGTAATACGTTATACCATTTACGTTATTCGTTATACGTTCTTCGTTATGCGTTGCACGTTATACGTTGTGCGTTATACGTTATACGTTACACGTTATACGTTACACGTTACACGTTATACGTCACACGTTATACGTTATACGTTAGACGTTATACGTTATACGTTATACGTTATACGTTATACGTTATACGTTATACGTTATACGTTATACGTTATACGTTATACGTTATACGTTATACGTTATACGTTATACGTTACACGTTATACGTTATACGTTATACGTTATACGTTATACGTTATACGTTATACGTTATACGTTATACGTTATACGTTATACGTTATACGTTATACGTTATACGTTATACGTTATACGTTATACGTTATACGTTATACGTTATATAATACTTTATACGTTATACGTTACACGTTACACGTTATACGTTATACGTCACACGTAATACGTTATACGTTATACGTTATACGCTAAACGTTATACGTTATACGTTATAAGTTATACGTTACACGTTATACGTTACACGTTATACGTTACACGTTATACGTTACACGTTATACGTTAGACGTTATACGTTATACGTTACACGTTATACGTTCTTCGTTACACGTTGTACGTTATACGTTATGCGTTATACGTTATACGTCATACGTTATACGTTATACGTTACACGTTATACGTTATATGTTATACGTTATACGTTATACGTTATACGTTATACGCTAAACGTTATACGTTATACGGAATACGTTATACGTTATACGTTATACGTCATACGTTATACGTTATACGTTACACGTTATACGTTATATGTTATACGTTATACGTTATACGTTATACGCTAAACGTTATACGTTATACGTTATAAGTTATACGTTATACGTTACACGTTATACGTTACACGTTATACGTTACACGTTATACGTTACACGTTATACGTTAGACGTTATACGTTATACGTTACACGTTATACGTTCTTCGTTACACGTTGTACGTTATACGTTATGCGTTATACGTTAAACGTTATACGTTATACGTTATAAGTTATAAGTTATACGTTATACGTTATACGTTATACGTTATACGTTATAAGTTATACGTTATACGTTATACGTTATACGTTATACGTTATACGTTATACGTTATACGTTACACGTTATACGTTACACGTTATACGTTACACGTTATACGTTACACGTTATACGTTACACGTTATACGTTACACGTTATACGTTACACGTTATACGTTACACGTTATACGTTACACGTTATACGTTACACGTTATACGTTACACGTTATACGTTACACGTTATACGTTATATGTTATACGTTATACGTAATATGTAATACGTTATACCATTTACGTTATTCGTTATACGTTCTTCGTTATGCGTTGTACGTTATACGTTGTGCGTTACACGTTATACGTTATACGTGATACGTTACACGTTATACGTTACACGTTATACGTTACACGTTATACGTTACACGTTATACGTTACACGTTATACGTTACACGTTATACGTTACACGTTATACGTTATACGTTATACGTTATACGCTATACGTTATACGTTATTCGTTATACGTTATACGTTATACGTTATACGTTATACGGAATACGTTATACGTTATACGTTACACGTTATACGTTATACGTTATACGTTATACGTTATACGTTACACGTTATACGTTACACGTTATACGTTACACGTTATACGTTACACGTTATACGTTATATGTTATACGTTATACGTAATATGTAATACGTTATACCATTTACGTTATTCGTTATACGTTCTTCGTTATGCGTTGCACGTTATACGTTGTGCGTTATACGTTATACGTTACACGTTATACGTTACACGTTACACGTTATACGTCACACGTTATACGTTATACGTTATACGTTAGACGTTATACGTTATACGTTATACGTTATACGTTATACGTTATACGTTATACGTTATACGTTATACGTTATACGTTATACGTTATACGTTATACGTTATACGTTATACGTTATACGTTATACGTTATACGTTATACGTTACACGTTATACGTTACACGTTATACGTTATATGTTATACGTTATACGTAATATGTAATACGTTATACCATTTACGTTATTCGTTATACGTTCTTCGTTATGCGTTGTACGTTATACGTTGTGCGTTATACGTTATACGTTATACGTGATACGTTACACGTTATACGTTACACGTTATACGTTACACGTTATACGTTACACGTTATACGTTACACGTTATACGTTACACGTTATACGTTACACGTTATACGTTACACGTTATACGTTACACGTTATACGTTATACGCTATACGTTATACGTTATTCGTTATACGTTATACGTTATACGTTATACGTTATACGGAATACGTTATACGTTATACGTTACACGTTATACGTTATACGTTATACGTTATACGTTATACGTTACACGTTATACGTTACACGTTATACGTTACACGTTATACGTTACACGTTATACGTTATATGTTATACGTTATACGTAATATGTAATACGTTATACCATTTACGTTATTCGTTATACGTTCTTCGTTATGCGTTGCACGTTATACGTTGTGCGTTATACGTTATACGTTACACGTTATACGTTACACGTTACACGTTATACGTCACACGTTATACGTTATACGTTAGACGTTATACGTTATACGTTATACGTTATACGTTATACGTTATACGTTATACGTTATACGTTATACGTTATACGTTATACGTTATACGTTATACGTTATACGTTATACGTTATACGTTATAAGTTATAAGTTATACGTTATACGTTATACGTTATACGTTATAAGTTATACGTTATACGTTATACGTTATACGTTATACGTTATACGTTATACGTTATACGTTATACGTTACACGTTATAAGTTAAACGTTATACGTTATACGTTATACGTTATACGTTATACGTTATACGTTATACGTTATGCGTTATACGTTAAACGTTATACGTTATACGTTATAAGTTATAAGTTATACGTTATACGTTATACGTTATACGTTATAAGTTATACGTTATACGTTATACGTTATACGTTATACGTTATACGTTATACGTTATACGTTACACGTTATAAGTTATACGTTATACGTTATACGTTATACGTTATACGTTATACGTTATACGTTATACGTTAAACGTTATACGTTATACGTTATAAGTTATAAGTTATACGTTATACGTTATACGTTATACGTTATACGTTATACGTTATAAGTTATACGTTATACGTTATACGTTATACGTTATACGTTATACGTTATACGTTATACGTTATACGTTATACGTTACACGTTATGCGTTACACGTTACACGTTATACGTCACACGTTATACGTTACACGTTAGACGTTATACGTTATACGTTATACGTTATACGTTATACGTTATACGATATACGTTATACGTTATACGTTATACGTTATACGATATACGTTATACGTTATACGTTATACGTTATACGTTATACGTTATACGTTATACGTTACACGTTACACGTTATACGTCACACGTTATACGTTATACGTTAGACGTTATACGTTATACGTTATACGTTATACGTTATTCGTTATACGTTATACGTTATACGTTATACGTTATACGTTATACGTAATACGTTATACGTTATACGTTATACGTTATACGTTATACGTTATACGTTATACGTTATACGTTATACGTTATACGTTATACGTTATACGTTATACGTTATACGTTATACGTTATACGTTATACGTTATACGTTATACGTTATACGTTATACGTTATACGTTATACGTTATACGTTATACGTTATACGTTATACGTTATACGTTATATAATACTTTATACGTTATACGTTACACGTAACACGTTATACGTTATACGTCACACGTAATACGTTATACGTTACACGTTATACGTTATACGTTATACGTTATACGTTATACGTTATACGTTATACGTTACACGTTATACGTCACACGTTATACGTTATACGTTACACGTTATACGTTATACGTTATACGTTATACGTTATACGTTATACGTTATACGTTATACGTTATACGTTATACGTTATTCGTTATACGTTATACGTTATAGGTTATACGTTATACGTAATACGTTATACGTTATACGTTATACGTCATACGTTGTACGTTACACGTTATACGTCACACGTTATACGTTATACGTTACACGTTATACGTTATACGTTATACGTTATACGTTATACGTTATACGTTATACGTTAAACGTTATACGTTATACGTTCTAAGTTATACGTTATACGTTATACGTTATACGTTATACGTTATACGTTATACGTTATACGTTATACGTTATACGTTATACGTTATACGTTATACGTTATACGTTATACGTTATATGTTATACGTTATACGTAATATGTAATACGTTATACGTTATACGTTATACGTTATATGTTATACGTTATACGTAATATGTAATACGTTATACCATTTACGTTATTCGTTATACGTTCTTCGTTATGCGTTGTACGTTATACGTTGTGCGTTATACGTTATACGTTATACGTGATACGTTACACGTTATACGTTACAGGTTAGGCGTTACACGTTATACGTTACACGTTATACGTTACACTTTATGCGTTACACGTTATACGTTATACGTTATACGTTATACGGAAGACGTTATACGTTATACGTTCTACGTCATACGTTATACGTTACACGTTATACGTCACACGTTATACGTTATACGTTACACGTTATACGTTATATGTTATACGTTATACGTTATACGTTATACGTTAAACGTTATACGTTATACGTTTTAAGTTATACGTTATACGTTATACGTTATACGTTACACGTTATACGTTATACGTTATACGTTATACGTTATACGTTATACGTTATACGTTATACGTTATACGTTATATGTTATACGTTATACGTAATATGTAATACGTTATACGATTTACGTTATTCGTTATACGTTATACGTTATACGTTATACGTGATACGTTATACGTTATACGTTATACGTTATACGTTATACGATATACGTTATACGTTATACGTTATACGTTATACGTTATACGTTATACGTTATACGTTACACGTTATACGTTATACGTCACACGTTATACGTTATACGTTACACGTTATACGTTATACGTCACACGTTATACGTTATACGTTATACGTTATACGTTACACGTTGTACGATATACGTCACACGTTATACGTTATACGTTAGACGTTATACGTTATACGTTATACGTTATACGTTATACGTTATACGTTATACGTTATACGTTATACGTTACACGTTATACGTTATACGTTATACGTTATACGTTATACGTTATACGTTATACGTTATACGTTATACGTTATACGTTATACGTTATACGTTATACGTTACACGTTATACGTTATACGTCACACGTTATACGTTATACGTTACACGTTATACGTTATACGTTAAACGTTATACGTTATACGTTACACGTTATACGTTATACGTTACACGTTATACGTTATACGTTATACGTTATACGTTATACGTTATACGTTATACGTTATACGTTATACGTTATACGTTATACGTTATACGTTATACGTTATACGTTATACGTTACACGTTATACGTTACACGTTATACGTTACACGTTATACGTTATACCTTATACGTTATACGTTATACGTTATACGTTATACGTTAAACGTTATACGTTATACGTTACACGTTATACGTTATACGTTACACGTTATACGCTATACGTTATACGTTATACGTTATACGTTATACGTTATACGTTATACGTTATACGTTATACGTTACACGTTATACGTTATACCTTATACGTTATACGTTATACGTTATACGTTATACGTTAAACGTTATACGTTATACGTTATACGTTAAACGTTATACGTTATACGTTACACGTTATACGTTATACGTTACACGTTATACGTTATACGTTATACGTTATACGTTATACGTTATACGTCATAGCTTACACGATACACGTTATACGTCATACGTTATACGTTACACGTTATACGTCACACGTTATACGTTATACGTTACACGTTATACGTTATACCTTATACGTTATACGTTATACGTTATACGTTATACGTTAAACGTTATACGTTATACGTTACACGTTATACGTTATACGTTACACGTTATACGCTATACGTTATACGTTATACGTTATACGTTATACGTTATACGTTATACGTTATACGTTACACGTTATACGTTATACCTTATACGTTATACGTTAAACGTTATACGTTATACGTTAAACGTTATACGTTATACGTTACACGTTATACGTTATACGTTATACGTTATACGTTATACGTTATACGTCACACGTTATACGTTATACGTTATACGTTTCACGTTATAAGTTATACATTATGCGTTATACGTTATACGATATACGTTACACGTTATACGTTATACGTTATACGTTATACGTTATACGTTATACGTTACACGTTATACGTTATACGTTATACGCTATACGTTATACGTTATACGTTATACGTTACACCTTATACGTTATACGTCACACGTTATACGTTATACGTTACACGTTATACGTTATACGTTACACGTTATACGTTATACGTCACACGTTATACGTTATACGTTATACGTTATACGTTATACGTTATACGTCATACGTTATACGTTACACGTTATACGTCACACGTTACACCTTATACGTTACACGTTAAACGTTACACGTTATACGTTACACGTTATACGTTACACGTTATACGTTACACGTTATACGTTACACGTTACACGTTACACGTTATACGTTATATGTTATACGTTATACGTAATATGTAATACGTTATACCATTTACGTTATTCGTTATACGTTCTTCGTTATGCGTTGTACGTTATACGTTGTGCGTTATACGTTATACGTTATACGTGATACGTTACACGTTATACGTTACACGTTATACGTTACACGTTATACGTTACACGTTATACGTTACACGTTATACGTTATACGTTAGACGTTATACGTTATACGTTATACGTTATACGTTATACGTTATACGCTATACGTTATACGTTATACGTTATACGTTATACGTTATACGTTATACGTTATACGTTATACGTTATACGTTATACGTTATACGTTATACGTTATACGTTATACGTTATACGTTATACGTTAAACGTTATACGTTATACGTTACACGTTATACGTTATACGTTACACGTTATACGTTATACGTTATACGTTATACGTTATACGTTATACGTTATACGTTATACGTTATACGTTATACGTTATACGTTATACGTTATACGTTATACGTTATACGTTATACGTTATACGTCATACGTTATACGTTACACGTTATACGTCACACGTTACACCTTATACGTTACACGTTAAACGTTACACGTTATACGTTACACGTTATACGTTACACGTTATACGTTACACGTTATACGTTACACGTTACACGTTACACGTTATACGTTATATGTTATACGTTATACGTAATATGTAATACGTTATACCATTTACGTTATTCGTTATACGTTCTTCGTTATGCGTTGTACGTTATACGTTGTGCGTTATACGTTATACGTTATACGTGATACGTTACACGTTATACGTTACACGTTATACGTTACACGTTATACGTTACACGTTATACGTTACACGTTACACGTTATACGTTACACGTTATACGTTACACGTTATACGTTACACGTTATACGTTACACGTTATACGTTATACGTTAAACGTTATACGTTATACGTTACACGTTATACGTTATACGTTACACGTTATACGCTATACGTTATACGTTATACGTTATACGTTATACGTTACACGTTATACGTTATACGTTACACGTTATACGTTATACGTTATACGTTATACGTTATACGTCATAGCTTACACGATACACGTTATACGTCATACGTTATACGTTACACGTTATACGTCACACGTTATACGTTATACGTTACACGTTATACGTTATACCTTATACGTTATACGTTATACGTTATACGTTATACGTTAAACGTTATACGTTATACGTTACACGTTATACGTTATACGTTACACGTTATACGTTATACGTTATACGTTATACGTTATACGTTATACGTTATACGTTATACGTTATACGTTATACGTTATACGTTATACGTTATACGTTATACGTTATACGTTATACGTTATACGTCATACGTTATACGTTACACGTTATACGTCACACGTTACACCTTATACGTTACACGTTAAACGTTACACGTTATACGTTACACGTTATACGTTACACGTTATACGTTACACGTTATACGTTACACGTTACACGTTACACGTTATACGTTATATGTTATACGTTATACGTAATATGTAATACGTTATACCATTTACGTTATTCGTTATACGTTCTTCGTTATGCGTTGTACGTTATACGTTGTGCGTTATACGTTATACGTTATACGTGATACGTTACACGTTATACGTTACACGTTATACGTTACACGTTATACGTTACACGTTATACGTTACACGTTATACGTTACACGTTATACGTTATACGTTATACGTTATACGTTATACGTCATTCGTTATACGTTATACGTTATACGTTATACGTTATACGGAATACGTTATACGTTATACGTTATACGTCATACGTTATACGTTATACGTTACACGTTATACGTTATATCTTATACGTTATACGTTATACGTTATACGTTATACGTTATACGTTAAACGTTATACGTTATACGTTATAAGTTATACGTTACACGTTATACGTTACATGTTATTCGTTACACGTTATACGTTACACGTTATACGTTATATGTTATACGTTATACGTAATATGTAATACGTTATACCATTTACGTTATTCGTTATACGTTCTTCGTTATGCGTTGTACGTTATACGTTGTGCGTTATACGTTATACGTTACACGTTATACGTTACACGTTACACGTTATACGTCACACGTTATACGTTATACGTTAGACGTTATACGTTATACGTTATACGTTATACGTTATACGTTATACGCTATACGTTATACGTTATACGTTATACGTTATACGTTATACGTTATACGTTATACGTTATACGTTATACGTTATACGTTATACGTTATACGTTATACGTTATACGTTATACGTTATACGTTATACGTTATACGTTATATAATACTTTATACGTTATACGTTACACGTTACAGGTTATACGTTATACGTCACACGTAATACGTTATACGCTACACGTTATACGTTATACGTTATACGTTATACGTTAGACGTTATACGTTATACGTTATACGTTATACGTTATACGTTATACGTTATACGTTATACGTTATACGTTACACGTTATACGTTATACGTTATACGTTATACGTTATACGTTATACGTTATACGTTATACGTTATACGTTATACGTTATACGTTATACGTTATACGTTATACGTTACACGTTATACGTTATACGTCACACGTTATACGTTATACGTTACACGTTATACGTTATACGTTATACGTTATACGTCATACGTTATACGTTATACGTTATACGTTATACGTTATACGTTATACGTTATACGTTATACGTTATACGTTATACGTTATACGTTATACGTTATACTTTATACGTTATACGTTATATGTTATACGTTATACGTTATACGTTATACGTCATACGTTATACGTTATACGTTATACGTTATACGTTATACTTTATACGTTATACGTTATATGTTATACGTTATACGTTATACGTTATACGTTATACGTTATACGTCAAACGTTATACGTTACACGTTATACGTTCTTCGTTATGCGTTGTACGTTATACGTTGTGCGTTATACGTTACACGTTATATGTTATTCGTTATACGTTATACGTTATACGTTATACGTTACACGTTATACGTTATACGTCACACGTTATACGTTATACGTTATTCGTTATACGTTATACGTTATACGTTATACGTTATACGTTATACGTTATACGTCACACGTTATACGTTATACGTTATTCGTTATACGTTATACGTTATACGTTATACGTTATACGGAATACGTTATACGTTATACGTTATACGTCATACGTTATACGTTATACGTTATATGTTATACGTTATACGTAATATGTAATACGTTATACGATTTACGTTATTCGTTATACGTTCTTCGTTATGCGTTGTACGTTATACGTTGTGCGTTATACGTTATACGTTATACGTGATACGTTATACGTTATACGTTATACGTTATACGTTATACGATATACGTTATACGTTATACGTTATACGTTATACGCTATACGTTAAACGTTATACGTTATACGTTATACTTTATACGTTACACGTTATACGTTATACGTCACACGTTATACGTTATACGTTACACGTTATACGTTATACGTTATACGTTATACGTTACACGTTATACGTTACACGTTACACGTTATACGTCACACGTTATACGTTATACGTTATACGTTTCACGTTATAAGTTATACATTATGCGTTATACGTTATACGATATACGTTACACGTTATACGTTATACGTTATACGTTATACGTTATACGTTATACGTTACACGTTATACGTTATACGTTATACGCTATACGTTATACGTTATACGTTATACGTTACACCTTATACGTTATACGTCACACGTTATACGTTATACGTTACACGTTATACGTTATACGTTACACGTTATACGTTATACGTCACACGTTATACGTTATACGTTATACGTTGTACGTAATACGTTATACGTTATATGTTATACGTTATACGTAATATGTAATACGTCATACGTTTTATGTTATTCGTTATACGTTCTTCGTTACACGTTGTACGTTATACGTTATGCGTTATACGTTAAACGTTATACGTTATACGTTATACGTTATACGATATACGTTATACGTTACACGTTATACGTTATACGTTATACGCTATACGTTATACGTTATACGTTATACGTTACACGTTATACGTTATACGTCACACGTTATACGTGATACGTTACACGTTATACGTTATACTTTATACGTTACACGTTATACGTTATACGTCACACGTTATACGTTATACGTTACACGTTATACGTTATACGTTATACGTTACACGTTATACGTTACACGTTCCACGTTATACGTCACACGTTATACGTTATACGTTATACGTTTCACGTTATAAGTTATACGTTATGCGTTATACGTTATACGATATACGTTACACGTTATACGTTATACGTTATACGTTATACGTTATACGTTATACGTTACACGTTATACGTTACACGTTACACGTTATACGTCACACGTTATACGTTATACGTTATACGTTTCACGTTATAAGTTATACGTTATGCGTTATACGTTATACGATATACGTTACACGTTATACGTTATACGTTATACGTTATACGTTATACGTTATACGTTACACGTTATACGTTATACGTTATACGCTATACGTTATACGTTATACGTTATACGTTACACGTTATACGTTATACGTCACACGTTATACGTTATACGTTACACGTTATACGTTATACGTTACACGTTATACGTTATACGTCACACGTTATACGTTATACGTTATACGTTCTACGTAATACGTTATACGTTATATGTTATACGTTATACGTAATATGTAATACGTTATACGTTTTACGTTATTCGTTATACGTTCTTCGTTACACGTTGTACGTTATACGTTATGCGTTATACGTTAAACGTTATACGTTATACGTTATACGTTATACGATATACGTTATACGTTATACGTTATACGCTATACGTTAAACGTTATACGTTATACGTTATACTTTATACGTTACACGTTATACGTTATACGTCACACGTTATACGTTATACGTTACACGTTATACGTTATACGTTATACGTGATACGTTATACGTTATACGTTATACGTTATACGTTATACGATATACGTTATACGTTATACGTTATACGCTATACGTTAAACGTTATACGTTATACGTTATACGCTATACGTTAAACGTTATACGTTATACGTTATACTTTATACGTTACACGTTATACGTTATACGTCACACGTTATACGTTATACGTTACACGTTATACGTTATACGTTATACGTGATACGTTATACGTTATACGTTATACGTTATACGTTATACGATATACGTTATACGTTATACGTTATACGCTATACGTTAAACGTTATACGTTATACGTTATACTTTATACGTTACACGTTATACGTTATACGTCACACGTTATACGTTATACGTTACACGTTATACGTTATACGTTATACGTGATACGTTATACGTTATACGTTATACGTTATACATTATACGTTACACGTTATACGTTACACGTTACACGTTATACGTTATACGTTATACGTTATACGTTATACGTCATAGCTTACACGATACACGTTATACGTCATACGTTATACGTTACACGTTATACGTCACACGTTATACGTTATACGTTACACGTTATACGTTATACCTTATACGTTATACGTTATACGTTATACGTTAAACGTTATACGTTATACGTTACACGTTATACGTTATACGTTACACGTTATACGTTATACGTTATACGTTACACGTTATACGTTATACGTTATACGCTATACGTTATACGTTATACGTTATACGTTGTACGTTATACGTTATACGTTATACGTTATACGTTAAACGTTATACGTTTCACGTTATAAGTTATACGTTATACGTTATACGTTATACGTTATACGTTACACGTTATACGTTACACGTTATACGTTATACGTTACACGTTATACGTTATACGTTACACGTTATACGTTATACGTTATACGTTATACGTTATACGTTAAACGTTATACGTTTCACGTTATAAGTTATACGTTATGCGTTATACGTTATACGATATACGTTACACGTTATACGTTATACGTTATACGTTATACGTTATACGTTATACGTTACACGTTATACGTTATACGTTATACGCTATACGTTATACGTTATACGTTATACGTCACACGTTATACGTTATACGTTATACGTTATACGTTAAACGTTATACGTTTCACGTTATAAGTTATACGTTATACGTTATACGTTATACGTTATACGTTACACGTTATACGTTATACGTTATACGTTATACGTTATACGTTAAACGTTATACGTTTCACGTTATAAGTTATACGTTATGCGTTATACGTTATACGATATACGTTACACGTTATACGTTATACGTTATACGTTATACGTTATACGTTATACGTTACACGTTATACGTTATACGTTATACGCTATACGTTATACGTTATACGTTATACGTTACACGTTATACGTTATACGTCACACGTTATACGTGATACGTTACACGTTATACGTTATACTTTATACGTTACACGTTATACGTTATACGTCACACGTTATACGTTATACGTTACACGTTATAAGTTATACATTATGCGTTATACGTTATACGATATACGTTACACGTTATACGTTATACGTTATACGTTATACGTTATACGTTATACGTTACACGTTATACGTTATACGATATACGTTATACGTTATATGTTATACGCTATACGTTAAACGTTATACGTTATACGTTATACGTTATACGTTATACGTTATACGTTATACGATATACGTTATACGTTATACGTTATACGTTATACGCTATACGTTAAACGTTATACGTTATACGTTATACTTTATACGTTACACGTTATACGTTATACGTCACACGTTATACGTTATACGTTACACGTTATACGTTATACGTTATACGTTATACGTTACACGTTATACGTTACACGTTACACGTTATACGTCACACGTTATACGTTATACGTTATACGTTTCACGTTATAAGTTATACATTATGCGTTATACGTTATACGATATACGTTACACGTTATACGTTATACGTTATACGTTATACGTTATACGTTATACGTTACACGTTATACGTTATACGTTATACGCTATACGTTATACGTTATACGTTATACGTTACACCTTATACGTTATACGTCACACGTTATACGTTATACGTTACACGTTATACGTTATACGTTACACGTTATACGTTATACGTCACACGTTATACGTTATACGTTATACGTTGTACGTAATACGTTATACGTTATATGTTATACGTTATACGTAATATGTAATACGTCATACGTTTTATGTTATTCGTTATACGTTCTTCGTTACACGTTGTACGTTATACGTTATGCGTTATACGTTAAACGTTATACGTTATACGTTATACGTTATACGATATACGTTATACGTTACACGTTATACGTTATACGTTATACGCTATACGTTATACGTTATACGTTATACGTTACACGTTATACGTTATACGTCACACGTTATACGTGATACGTTACACGTTATACGTTATACTTTATACGTTACACGTTATACGTTATACGTCACACGTTATACGTTATACGTTACACGTTATACGTTATACGTTATACGTTACACGTTATGCGTTACACGTTCCACGTTATACGTCACACGTTATACGTTATACGTTATACGTTTCACGTTATAAGTTATACGTTATGCGTTATACGTTATACGATATACGTTACACGTTATACGTTATACGTTATACGTTATACGTTATACGTTATACGTTACACGTTATACGTTACACGTTACACGTTATACGTCACACGTTATACGTTATACGTTATACGTTTCACGTTATAAGTTATACGTTATGCGTTATACGTTATACGATATACGTTACACGTTATACGTTATACGTTATACGTTATACGTTATACGTTATACGTTACACGTTATACGTTATACGTTATACGCTATACGTTATACGTTATACGTTATACGTCACACGTTATACGTTATACGTCACACGTTATACGTTATACGTTACACGTTATACGTTATACGTTACACGTTATACGTTATACGTCACACGTTATACGTTATACGTTATACGTTCTACGTAATACGTTATACGTTATATGTTATACGTTATACGTAATATGTAATACGTTATACGTTTTACGTTATTCGTTATACGTTCTTCGTTACACGTTGTACGTTATACGTTATGCGTTATACGTTAAACGTTATACGTTATACGTTATACGTTATACGATATACGTTATACGTTATACGTTATACGCTATACGTTAAACGTTATACGTTATACGTTATACTTTATACGTTACACGTTATACGTTATACGTCACACGTTATACGTTATACGTTACACGTTATACGTTATACGTTATACGTGATACGTTATACGTTATACGTTATACGTTATACGTTATACGATATACGTTATACGTTATACGTTATACGCTATACGTTAAACGTTATACGTTATACGTTATACGCTATACGTTAAACGTTATACGTTATACGTTATACTTTATACGTTACACGTTATACGTTATACGTCACACGTTATACGTTATACGTTACACGTTATACGTTATACGTTATACGTGATACGTTATACGTTATACGTTATACGTTATACGTTATACGATATACGTTATACGTTATACGTTATACGCTATACGTTAAACGTTATACGTTATACGTTATACTTTATACGTTACACGTTATACGTTATACGTCACACGTTATACGTTATACGTTACACGTTATACGTTATACGTTATACGTGATACGTTATACGTTATACGTTATACGTTATACATTATACGTTACACGTTATACGTTACACGTTACACGTTATACGTTATACGTTATACGTTATACGTTATACGTCATAGCTTACACGATACACGTTATACGTCATACGTTATACGTTACACGTTATACGTCACACGTTATACGTTATACGTTACACGTTATACGTTATACCTTATACGTTATACGTTATACGTTATACGTTAAACGTTATACGTTATACGTTACACGTTATACGTTATACGTTACACGTTATACGTTATACGTTATACGTTACACGTTATACGTTATACGTTATACGCTATACGTTATACGTTATACGTTATACGTTGTACGTTATACGTTATACGTTATACGTTATACGTTAAACGTTATACGTTTCACGTTATAAGTTATACGTTATACGTTATACGTTATACGTTATACGTTACACGTTATACGTTACACGTTATACGTTATACGTTACACGTTATACGTTATACGTTACACGTTATACGTTATACGTTATACGTTACACGTTATACGTTATACGTTATACGCTATACGTTATACGTTATACGTTATACGTTACACGTTATACGTTATACGTCACACGTTATACGTTATACGTTACACGTCATACGTTATACGTTACACGTTATACGTTATACGTCACACTTTATACGTTATACGTTATACGTTGTACGTAATACGTTATACGTTGTACGTTATACGTAATACGTTATACGTTATACGTTATACGTCACACGTTATACGTCACACGTTATACGTCACACGTTATACGTTATACGTTACACGTTATACGTTATACGTCACACGTTATACGTTATACGTTATACGTTGTACGTAATACGTTATACGTTATACGTTATACGTAATACGTTATACGTTATACGTTACACCTTACACGTTATACGTTATACGTCACACGTTATACGTTATACGTTATACGTTACACGTTATACGTTATACGTTATACGTTATATGTTATACGTCATAGCTTACACGATACACGTTATACGTTGTACGTAATACGTTATACGTTATACGTTATACGTAATACGTTATACGTTATACGTTACACCTTACACGTTATACGTTATACGTCACACGTTATACGTTATACGTTATACGTTACACGTTATACGTTATACGTTATACGTTATATGTTATACGTCATAGCTTACACGATACACGTTATACGTCATACGTTATACGTTACACGTTATACGTCACACGTTATACGTTATACGTTATACGTTATACGTTATACGTTAAACGTTATACGTTACACGTTATACGTTATACGTTATACGTTATACGTTATACGTTATACGTTACACGTTATACGTTATACGTTATATGTTAAACGTTATACGTAATATGTAATACGTTATTCGTTTTACGTTATTCGTTATACGTTCTTCGTTACACGTTGTACGTTATACGTTACGCGTTATACGTTAAACGTTATACGTTATACGTTATAAGTTATACGTTATACGTTATACGTTACACGTTATACGTTATACGTGATACGTTATACGTTATACGTTATACGTTATACGTTATACGATATACGTTATACGTTATACGTTATACGCTATACGTTATACGTCACACGTTATACGTTATACGTTACACGTTATACGTTATACGTTATACGTTATACGTTATACGTTATACGTTATACGTTATACGTTATACGTTATACGTTATACGTTATACGTTATACGTTATACGTTATACGTTATATGTTATACCTTATACGTAATATGTAATACGTTATACGATTTACGTTATTCGTTATACGTTCTTCGTTATGCGTTGTACGTTATACGTTGTGCGTTATACGTTACACGTTATACGTTATACGTCACACGTTATACGTTATACGTTATACGTTATACGTTATATGTTATACGTTATACGTAATATGTAATACGTTATACGTTTTACGTTATTCGTTATACGTTCTTCGTTACACGTTGTACGTTATACGATATTCGTTATACGTTACACGTTATACGTTATTCGTTATACGTTATACGTTATACGTTATAAGTTATACGTTATACGTTATACGTTATACGTTACACGTTATACGTTATACGTCACACGTTATACGTTATACGTTACACGTTATACGTTATACGTTATACGTTATACGTTATACGTTATACGTTACACGTTATACGCTATACGTTATATGTTAAACGTTATACGTAATATGTAATACGTTATTCGTTTTACGTTATTCGTTATACGTTCTTCGTTACACGTTGTACGTTATACGTTACGCGTTATACGTTAAACGTTATACGTTATACGTTATAAGTTATACGTTATACGTTATACGTTATACGTTATACGTTATACGTTATACGTTATACGTTACACGTTATACGTTATACGTCACACGTTATACGTTACACGTTATACGTTGTACGTAATACGTTATACGTTATACGTTATACGTAATACGTTATACGTTATACGTTACACGTTATACGTTATACGTCACACGTTATACGTCACACGTTATACGTTATACGTTACACGTTATACGTTATACGTTATACGTTATACGTTATACGTTATACGTTATACGTTATACGTAATACGTTATACGTTATACGTTATACGTTATACGTTATACGTTATACGTAATACGTTACACGTTATACGTCATACGTTATACGTTACACGTTATACGTCACACGTTATACGTTATACGTTACACGTTATACGTTATACGTTATACGTTATACGTTATACGTTATACGTTATACGTTATACGTTATACGTTATACGTTATTCGTTATACGTTATACGTTATAGGTTATACGTTATACGTAATACGTTATACGTTATACGTTATACGTTATACGTCATACGTTATACGTTACACGTTATACGTCACACGTTATACGTTATACGTTACACGTTATACGTAATACGTTATACGTTATACGTTATACGTTATACGTTATACGTTAAACGTTATACGTTATACGTTATAAGTTATACGTTATACACTATATGTTATACGTTATACGTAATATGTAATACGTTATACCATTTACGTTATTCGTTATACGTTCTTCGTTATGCGTTGTACGTTATACGTTGTGCGTTATACGTTATACGTTATACGTTATACGTTACACGTTATACGTCACACGTTATACGTTATACGTTACACGTTACACGTAATACGTTATACGTTATACGTTATACGTTATACGTTATACGTTAAACGTTATACGTTATACGTTATACGTTATACGTTATACGTTATACGTTATACGTTATACGTTATACGTTATACGTTATACGTTATACGTTATACGTTATACGTTATACGTTATACTTTATACGTTATACGTTATACGTCACACGTTATACGTTATACGTTACACGTTGTACGTTATACGTTATACGTTATACGTTATACGTTATACGTTACACGTTATACGTTATACGTTATACGTTAAACGTTATACGTTATACGTTATACGTTACACGTTATACGTTATACGTTATACGTTATACGTTATACGTTATACGTTATACGTTATACGTTATACGTTATACGTTATACGTTATACGTTATACGTTATACGTTATACGTTATACGTTATACGTTATACGTTATACGTTATACGTTATATGTTATACGTTATACGTAATATGTAATACGTTATACGATTTACGTTATTCGTTATACGTTCTTCGTTATGCGTTGTACGTTATACGTTGTGCGTTATACGTTACACGTTATACGTTATACGTCACACGTTATACGTTATACGTTATACGTTATACGTTATACGTTATATGTTATACGTTATACGTAATATGTAATACGTTATACGTTTTACGTTATTCGTTATACGTTCTTCGTTACACGTTGTACGTTATACGATATTCGTTATACGTTACACGTTATACGTTATTCGTTATACGTTATACGTTATACGTTATACGTTATACGTTATACGTTATACGTTATACGTTATACGTTATACGTTACACGTTATACGTTATACGTCACACGTTATACGTTATACGTTACACGTTGTACGTTATACGTTATACGTTATACGTTATACGTTATACGTTACACGTTATACGTTATACGTTATATGTTAAACGTTATACGTAATATGTAATACGTTATTCGTGTTACGTTATTCGTTATACGTTCTTCGTTACACGTTGTACGTTATACGTTATGCGTTATACGTTAAACGTTATACGTTATACGTTATAAGTTATACGTTATACGTTATACGTTATACGTTATACGTTATACGTTATACGTTATACGTTACACGTTATACGTTATACGTCACACGTTATACGTTACACGTTATACGTTGTACTTAATACGTTATACGTTATACGTTATACGTAATACGTTATACGTTATACGTTACACGTTATACGTTATACGTCACACGTTATACGTCACACGTTATACCGTATACGTTACACGTTATACGTTATACGTTATACGTTATACGTTATACGTTATACGTTATACGTTATACGTTATACGTTATACGTTATACGTAATACATTATACGTTATACGTTATACGTTATACGTTATACGTAATACGTTACACGTTATACGTCACAGCTTACACGATACACGTTACACGTCATACGTTATACGTTACACGTTATACGTCACACGTTATAAGTTATACGTTACACGTTATACGTTATACGTTATACGTTATACGTTATACGTTATACGTTATACGTTATACGTTATACGTTATACGTTATACGTTATTCGTTATACGTTATACGTTATAGGTTATACGTAATATTTAATACGTTATACCATTTACGTTATTCGTTATACGTTCTTCGTTATGCGTTGTACGTTATATGTTAAACGTTATACGTAATATGTAATACGTTATTCGTGTTACGTTATTCGTTATACGTTCTTCGTTACACGTTGTACGTTATACGTTATGCGTTATACGTTAAACGTTATACGTTATACGTTATAAGTTATACGTTATACGTTATACGTTATACGTTATACGTTATACGTTATACGTTATACGTTACACGTTATACGTTATACGTCACACGTTATACGTTACACGTTATACGTTGTACTTAATACGTTATACGTTATACGTTATACGTAATACGTTATACGTTATACGTTATACGTCATACGTAATACGTTACACGTTATACGTCACACGTTATACGTTATACGTTTCACGTTATACGTTATACGTTATACGTTATACGTTATACGTTATACGTTATACGTTATACGTTAAACGTTATACGTTATACGTTATAAGTTATACGTTATACGCTATATGTTACACGTTATACGTAATATTTAATACGTTATACCATTTACGTTATTCGTTATACGTTCTTCGTTATGCGTTGTACGTTACACGTTGTGCGTTATACGTTATACTTTATACGTGATACGTTACACGTTATACGTTACACGTTAGGCGTTGCACGTTATACGTTACACGTTATACGTTACACGTTATACGTTACACGTTATACGTTATACGTTATACGTTATACGTTATACGTTATTCGTTATACGTTATACGTTATACGGAATACGTTATACGTTATACGTTATACGTCATACGTTATACGTTACACGTTATACGTCACACGTTATACGTTATACGTTACACGTTATACGTTATATGCAATACGTTATACGTTATACGTTATACGTTAAACGTTATACGTTATACGTTATAAGTTATACGTTATACGTTATACGTTATACGTTACACGTTATACGTTATACGTTATACGTTATACGTTATACGTTATACGTTATACGTTATACGTTATACGTTATACGTTATACGTTATATGTTATACGTTATACGTAATGTGTAATACGTTATACGATTTACGTTATTCGTTATACGTTATACGTTATACGTTATACGTGATACGTTATACGTGATACGTTATACGTTATACGTTATACGATATACGTTATACGTTATACGTTATACGTTATACGTTATACGTTATACGTTATACGTTACACGTTATACGTTATACGTCACACGTTATACGTTATACGTTACACGTTATACGTTATACGTCACACGTTATACGTTATACGTTAGACGTTATACGTTATACGTTATACGTTATACGTTATACGTTATACGTTATACGTTATACGTTATACGTTATACGTTATACGTTATACGTTGCACGTTATACGTTATACGTCACACGTTATACGTCACACGTTAGACGTTATACGTTATACGTTATACGTTATACGTTATACGTTATACGTTATACGTTATACGTTATACGTTATACGTTATACGTTATACGTTATACGTAATACGTTATACGTTATACGTTATACGTTATACGTTATACGTTATACGTTATACGTTACACGTTATACGTTACACGTTATACGTTATACGTTATACGTTATACGTTATACGTTATACGTTAGACGTTATACGTTATACGATATACGTTATACGTTATACGTTATACGTTATACGTTATACGTTATACGTTATACGTTACACGTTATACGTTATACGTCACACGTTATACGTTATACGTTACACGTTATACGTTATACGATATACGTTATACGTTATACGTTATACGTTATACGTTATACGTTATACGTTATACGTTACACGTTATACGTTATAGGTTATACGTTATACGTTATACGTTACACGTTATACGTTATACGTTATACGTTACACGTTATACGTTATACGTTATACGTTATACGTTATACGTTATACGTTATACGTTACACGTTATACGTTATACGTTATATGTTATACGTTATACGTAATATGTAATACGTTATTCGTTTTACGTTATTCGTTATACGTTCTTCGTTACACGTTGTACGTTATACGTTATGCGTTATACGTTAAACGTTATACGTTATACGTTATAAGTTATACGTTATACGTCATACGTTATACGTTATACGTTATACGTTATGCGTTATACGTTATACGTTATACGTTATACGTTACACGTTATACGTCACACGTTATACGTTATACGTTACACGTTATACGTTATACCTTATACGTTATACGTTATACGTTATACGTTATACGTTATACGTTATACGTTATACGTTATACGTTATACGTTACACATTACACGTTATACGTTATACGTTACACGTTATACGTTATACGTTATACGTTATACGTTATACGTTATACGTTATACGTTATACGTTATACGTTACACGTTATACGTTACACGTTATACGTTACACGTTATAAGTTATACGTTATACGTTATACGTTATATGTTATACGTTATACGTTATACGTTATACGTTATACGTTACACGTTATACGTTCTACGTCACACGTTATACGTTATACGTCATACGTTGTACGTAATACGTTATACGTTATACGTTATACGTAATACGTTATACGTTATACGTTACACGTTATACGTTATACGTCACACGTTATACGTCACACGTTATACGTTATACGTTACACGTTATACGTTATACGTTATACGTTATACGTTACACGTTATACGTTACACGTTATACGTTATATGTTATACGTTATACGTTACACGTTATACGTTACATGTTATACGTTACACGTTATACGTTACACGTTATACGTTATATGTTATACGTTATACGTAATATGTAATACGTTATACGTAATATGTAATACGTTATACCATTTACGTTATTCGTTATACGTTCTTCGTTATGCGTTGTACGTTATACGTTGTACGTTATACGTTGTGCGTTATACGTTATATGTTATACGTGATACGTTACACGTTATACGTTACACGTTATACGTTACACGTTATACGTTACACGTTATACGTTACACGTTATACGTTACACGTTATACGTTACACGTTATACGTTACACGTTATACGTTATACGTTATACGTTATTCGTTATACGTTATACGTTATACGTTATACGTTATACGGAATACGTTATACGTTATACGTTATACGTCATACGTTATACGTTATACGTTACACGTTATACGTTATATGTTATACGTTATACGTTATACGTTATACGTTATACGTTATACGTTAAACGTTATACGTTATACGTTATAAGTTATACGTTACACGTTATACGTTACATGTTATACGTTACACGTTATACGTTACACGTTATACGTTATATGTTATACGTTATACGTAATATGTAATACGTTATACCATTTACGTTATTCGTTATACGTTCTTCGTTATGCGTTGTACGTTATACGTTGTGCGTTATACGTTATACGTTACACGTTATACGTTACACGTTACACGTTATACGTCACACGTTATACGTTGTACGTTAGACGTTATACGCTATACGTTATACGTTATACGTTATACGTTATACGTTATACGTTATACGTTATACGTTATACGTTATACGTTATACGTTATACGTTATACGTTATACGTTACACGTTATACGTTATACGTTATACGTTATTAGTTATACGTTATACGGAATACGTTATACGTTATACGTTATACGTCATACGTTATACGTTATACGTTACACGTTATACGTTATATGTTATACGTTATACGTTATACGTTATACGTTATACGTTAAACGTTATACGTTATACGTTATAAGCTATACGTTACACGTTATACGTTACATGTTATACGTTACACGTTATACGTTACACGTTATACGTTATATGTTATACGTTATACGTAATATGTAATACGTTATACCATTTACGTTATTCGTTATACGTTCTTCGTTATGCGTTGTACGTTATACGTTGTGCGTTATACGTTATACGTTACACGTTATACGTTACACGTTACACGTTATACGTCACACGTTATACGTTATACGTTAGACGTTATACGTTATACGTTATACGTTATACGTTATACGTTATACGTTATACGTTATACGTTATACGTTATACGTTACACGTTATACGTTACACGTTACACGTTATACGTTATACGTTATACGTTATACGTTATACGTTATACGTTATACGTTATACGTTATACGTTATACGTTATACGTTATACGTTATACGTTATACGTTATACGTTATACGTTACACGTTATACGCTATACGTTACACGTTATACGTTATACGTTACACGTTATACGTTATACGTCATAGCTTACACGATACACGTTATACGTCATACGTTATACGTTATACGTTATACGTTATACGTTATACGTTATACGTTATACGTTATACGTTACACGTTATACGTCACACGTTATACGTTATACGTTACACGTTATACGTTATACCTTATACGTTATACGTTATACGTTATACGTTATACGTTATACGTTATACGTTATACGTTATACGTTATATGTTACACGTTACACGTTATACGTTATACGTTACACGTTATACGTTACATGTTATACGTTACACGTTATACGTTACACGTTATACGTTATATGTTATACGTTATACGTAATATGTAATACGTTATACGTAATATGTAATACGTTATACCATTTACGTTATTCGTTATACGTTCTTCGTTATGCGTTGTACGTTATACGTTGTGCGTTATACGTTATACGTTATACGTGATACGTTACACGTTATACGTTACACGTTATACGTTACACGTTATACGTTACACGTTATACGTTACACGTTATACGTTACACGTTATACGTTATACGTTATACGTTATACGTTATACGTTATTCGTTATACGTTATACGTTATACGTTATACGTTATACGGAATACGTTATACGTTATACGTTATACGTCATACGTTATACGTTATACGTTACACGTTATACGTTATATGTTATACGTTATACGTTATACGTTATACGTTATACGTTAAACGTTATACGTTATACGTTATAAGTTATACGTTACACGTTATACGTTACATGTTATACGTTACACGATATACGTTACACGTTATACGTTATATGTTATACGTTATACGTAATATGTAATACGTTATACCATTTACGTTATTCGTTATACGTTCTTCATTATGCGTTGTACGTTATACGTTGTGCGTTATACGTTATACGTTACACGTTATACGTTACACGTTACACGTTATACGTCACACGTTATACGTTATACGTTAGACGTTATACGTTATACGTTATACGTTATACGTTATACGTTATACGTTATACGTTATACGTTATACGTTATACGTTATACGTTATACGTTATACGTTATACGTTACACGTTATACGTTATACGTTATACGTTATTAGTTATACGTTATACGGAATACGTTATACGTTATACGTTATACGTCATACGTTATACGTTATACGTTACACGTTATACGTTATATGTTATACGTTATACATTATACGTTATACGTTATACGTTAAACGTTATACGTTATACGTTATAAGCTATACGTTACACGTTATACGTTACATGTTATACGTTACACGTTATACGTTACACGTTATACGTTATATGTTATACGTTATACGTAATATGTAATACGTTATACCATTTACGTTATTCGTTATACGTTCTTCGTTATGCGTTGTACGCTATACGTTGTGCGTTATACGTTATACGTTACACGTTATACGTTACACGTTACACGTTATACGTCACACGTTATACGTTATACGTTAGACGTTATACGTTATACGTTATACGTTTTACGTTATACGTTATACGTTACACGTTATACGTTATACGTTATACGTTATACGTTACACGTTATACGTTACACGTTATACGTTATATGTTATACGTTATACGTTACACGTTATACGTTACATGTTATACGTTACACGTTATACGTTACACGTTATACGTTATATGTTATACTTTAAACGTAATATGTAATACGTTATACGTAATATGTAATACGTTATACCATTTACGTTATTCGTTATACGTTCTTCGTTATGCGTTGTACGTTATACGTTGTGCGTTATACGTTATACGTTATACGTTATACGTTATACGTTTTACGTTATACGTCACACGTTATACGTTATACGTTAGACGTTATACGTTATACGTTATACGTTATACGTTATACGTTATACGTTATACGTTATACGTTATACGTTATACGTTATACGTTATACGTTATACGTTACACGTTATACGTTATACGTTATACGTTATTAGTTATACGTTATACGTTATACGTTATATGTTACACGTTATACGTTATACGTTATACGTTATACGTTTTACGTTATACGTTACACGTTATACGTTATATGTTATACGTTATACGTAATATGTAATACGTTATACCATTTACGTTATTCGTTGTACGCTCTTCGTTATGCGTTGTACGTTATACGTTGTGCGTTATACGTTATACGTTATACGTGATACGTTACACGTTATACGTTACACGTTATACGTTACACGTTATACGTTACACGTTATACGTTATACGTAATACGTTATACGTTATACGTTACACGTTATACGTTATACGTCACACGTTATACGTCACACGTTATACGTTATACGTTACACGTTATACGTTATACGTTATACGTTATACGTTACACGTTATACGTTACACGTTATACGTTGTACGTACTAAGTTATACGTTATACGTTATACGTAATACGTTATACGTTATACGTTACACGTTATACGTTATACGTCACACGTTATACGTCACACGTTATACGTTATACGTTACACGTTATACGTTATACGTTATACGTTATACGTTATACGTTACACGTTATACGTTATACGTTATACGTTATACGTTATACGTTATAGGTTATACGTTATACGTTATACGTTATACGTAATACGTTATACGTTATACGTTACACGTTATACGTTATACGTCACACGTTATACGTCACACGTTATACGTTATACGTTACACGTTATACGTTATACGTTATACGTTATACGTTATACGCTATTCGTTATACGTTATACGTTATACGTTATACGTTATACGGAATACGTTATACGTTATACGTTATACGTCATAAGTTATACGTTATACGTTATACGTTATACGTTACACGTTATACGTTGTACGTTATACGTTATACGTTATACGTTATACGTTACACGTTATACGTTACACGTTATACGTTACACGTTATAAGTTATACGTTATGCGTTATACGTTATACGTTATACGTTATACGTTATACGTTATACGTTACACGTTATACGTTATACGACACACGTTATACGTTATACGTCATACGTTGTACGTAATACGTTATACGTTATACGTTATACGTAATACGTTATACGTTATACGTTACACGTTATACGTTATACGTCACACGTTATACGTCACACGTTATACGTTATACGTTACACGTTATACGTTATACGTTATACGTTATACGTTATACGTTATACGTTATACGTTATACGTTATACGTTATACGTTATACGTCACACGTTATACGTTATACGTCATACGTTGTACGTAATACGTTATACGTTATACGTTATACGTAATACGTTATACGTTATACGTTATACGTTATACGTTATACGTTATACGTTATACGTTATACGTTATACGTTATACGTTACACGTTATACGTTACACGTTATACGTTACACGTTATAAGTTATACGTTATGCGTTATACGTTATACGTTATACGTTATACGTTATACGTTATACGTTACACGTTATACGTTATACGACACACGTTATACGTTATACGTCATACGTTGTACGTAATACGTTATACGTTATACGTTATACGTAATACGTTATACGTTATACGTTACACGTTATACGTTATACGTCACACGTTATACGTCACACGTTATACGTTATACGTTACACGTTATACGTTATACGTTATACGTTATACGTTACACGTTATACGTTATACGTTATACGTTATACGTTATACGTTATACGTTATACGTTATACGTTATACGTTATACGTTATACGTTACACGTTATAAGTTATACGTTACACGTTATACGTTATACGTTATACGTTATACGTTATACGTTATACGTTATACGTTATACGTTATACGTTATACGTTATTCGTTATACGTTATACGTTATAGGTTATACGTTATACGTAATATGTTATACGTTATACGTAATATGTAATACGTTATAACATTTACGTTATTCGTTATACGTTCTTCGTTATGCGTTGTACGTTATACGTTGTGCGTTATACGTTATACGTTATAAGTGATACGTTACACGTTATACGTTACACGTTAGGCGTTACACGTTATACGTTACACATTATACGTTACACGTTATACGTTACACGTTATACGTTATACGTTATACGTTATACGTTATACGCTATTCGTTATACGTTATACGTTATACGTTATACGTTATACGGAATACGTTATACGTTATACGTTATACGTCATAAGTTATACGTTATACGTTATACGTTATACGTTACACGTTATACGTTGTACGTTATACGTTATACGTTATACGTTATACGTTATACGTTATACGTTATACGTTATATGTTATACGTTATACGTTATACGTTATACGTTATACGTTATACGTTATTCGTTATACGTTATACGTTATAGGTTATACGTTATACGTAATACGTTATACGTTATACGTTATACGTCATACGTTGTAAGTTACACGTTATACGTAACACGTTATACGTTATACGTTATACGTTATACGTTATACGTTATACGTTATACGTTATACGCTATACCTTATACGTTATACGTTGTACGTTACACGTTATACGTAACACGTTATACGTTATACGTCACACGTAATACGTTATACGTTACACGTTATACGTTATACGTTATACGTTATACGTTATACGTTATACGTTATACGTTATACGTAATACGTTACACGTTATACGTCACAGCTTACACGATACACGTCATACGTCATACGTTATACTTTACACGTTATACGTCACACGTTATACGTTATACGTTATACGTTATACGTCATACGTTATACGTTACACGTTATACGTCACACGTTATACTTTATACGTTACACGTTATACGTTATATGTTATACGTTATACGTTATACGTTATACGTTATACGTTAAACGTTATACGTTATACGTCATAAGTTATACGTTATACGTTATACGTTATACGTTATACGTTATACGTTATACGTTACACGTTATACGTTATACGTCACACGTAATACGTTATACGTTACACGTTATACGTTATACGTTATACGTTATACGTTATACGTTATACGTTATACGTTATACGTTATACGTTATACGTTACACGTTATACGTCACACGTTATACGTTATACGTTATACGTTATACGTCATACGTTATACGTTACACGTTATACGTTACACGTTATACGTTATACGTTACACGTTGTACGTTATACGTTATTCGTTATACGTGACACGTTATACGTTATTCGTTATACGTTATACGTTATACGTTATACGTTATACGTTACACGTTATACGTTATACGTTATACGTTACACGTTATACGTTATACGTCACACGTTATACGTTATACGTTATACGTTATACGTTATACGTCATAGCTTACACGATACACGTTATGCGTCATACGTTATACGTTACACGTTATACGTCACACGTTATACGTTATACGTTACACGTTATACGTTATACCTTATACGTTATACGTTATACGTTATACGTTATACGTTAAACGTTATACGTTATACGTCACACGTTATACGTTATACGTTACACGTTATACGTTATACGTTATACGTTATACGTTACACGTTGTACGTTATACGTTATTCGTTATACGTTACACGTTATACGTTATTCGTTATACGTTATACGTTATACGTTATACGTTATACGTTATACGTTATACGTTATACGTTATACGTTACATGTTATACGTTACACGTTATACGTTACACGTTATACGTTATATGTTATACGTTATACGTAATATGTAATACGTTATACCATTTACGTTATTCGTTATACGTTCTTCGTTATGCGATGTACGTTATACGTTGTGCGTTATACGTTATACGTTATACGTTACACGTTATACGTCACACGTTATACGTTATACGTTATACGTTATACGTTATACGTCATACGTTATACGTTACACGTTATACGTCACACGTTATACGTTATACGTTACACGTTGTACGTTATACGTTATTCGTTATACGTTACACGTTATACGTTATTCGTTATACGTTATACGTTATACGTTATACGTTATACGTTATACGTTACACGTTATACGTTATACGCTATACGTTATACGTTACACGTTATACGTTATACGTCACACGTTATACGTTATACGTTACACGTTATACGTTATACGTTATACGTTATACGTTATACGTTATACGTTATACGTTACACGTTATACGTTATACGATATATGTTATACGTTATACGTAATATGTAATACGTTATTCGTTTTACGTTATTCGTTATACGTTCTTCGTTACACGTTGTACGTTATACGTTATGCGTTATACGTTAAACGTTATACGTTATACGTTATAAGTTATACGTTATACGTTATACGTTATACGTTATACGTTATACGTTATACGTTATACGTTATACGTTATACGTTATACGTCACACGTTATACGTTATACGTCATACGTTGTACGTAATACGTTATACGTTATACGTTATACGTAATACGTTATACGTTATACGTTATACGTTATACGTTATACGTTATACGTTATACGTTATACGTTATACGTTATACGTTATACGTTATACGTTACACGTTATACGTTACACGTTATACGTTACACGTTATAAGTTATACGTTATGCGTTATACGTTATACGTTGTACGTTATACGTTATACGTTATACGTTACACGTTATACGTTATACGACACACGTTATACGTTATACGTCATACGTTGTACGTAATACGTTATACGTTATACGTTATACGTAATACGTTATACGTTATACGTTACACGTTATACGTTATACGTCACACGTTATACGTCACACGTTATACGTTATACGTTACACGTTATACGTTATACGTTATACGTTATACGTTACACGTTATACGTTATACGTTATACGTTATACGTTATACGTTATACGTTATACGTTATACGTTATACGTTATACGTTATACGTTACACGTTATAAGTTATACGTTACACGTTATACGTTATACGTTATACGTTATACGTTATACGTTATACGTTATACGTTATACGTTATACGTTATACGTTATTCGTTATACGTTATACGTTATAGGTTATACGTTATACGTAATATGTTATACGTTATACGTAATATGTAATACGTTATAACATTTACGTTATTCGTTATACGTTCTTCGTTATGCGTTGTACGTTATACGTTGTGCGTTATACGTTATACGTTATAAGTGATACGTTACACGTTATACGTTACACGTTAGGCGTTACACGTTATACGTTACACATTATACGTTACACGTTATACGTTACACGTTATACGTTATACGTTATACGTTATACGTTATACGCTATTCGTTATACGTTATACGTTATACGTTATACGTTATACGGAATACGTTATACGTTATACGTTATACGTCATAAGTTATACGTTATACGTTATACGTTATACGTTACACGTTATACGTTGTACGTTATACGTTATACGTTATACGTTATACGTTATACGTTATACGTTATACGTTATATGTTATACGTTATACGTTATACGTTATACGTTATACGTTATACGTTATTCGTTATACGTTATACGTTATAGGTTATACGTTATACGTAATACGTTATACGTTATACGTTATACGTCATACGTTGTAAGTTACACGTTATACGTAACACGTTATACGTTATACGTTATACGTTATACGTTATACGTTATACGTTATACGCTATACCTTATACGTTATACGTTGTACGTTACACGTTATACGTAACACGTTATACGTTATACGTCACACGTAATACGTTATACGTTACACGTTATACGTTATACGTTATACGTTATACGTTATACGTTATACGTTATACGTTATACGTAATACGTTACACGTTATACGTCACAGCTTACACGATACACGTCATACGTCATACGTTATACTTTACACGTTATACGTCACACGTTATACGTTATACGTTATACGTTATACGTCATACGTTATACGTTACACGTTATACGTCACACGTTATACTTTATACGTTACACGTTATACGTTATATGTTATACGTTATACGTTATACGTTATACGTTATACGTTAAACGTTATACGTTATACGTCATAAGTTATACGTTATACGTTATACGTTATACGTTATACGTTATACGTTATACGTTACACGTTATACGTTATACGTCACACGTAATACGTTATACGTTACACGTTATACGTTATACGTTATACGTTATACGTTATACGTTATACGTTATACGTTATACGTTATACGTTATACGTTACACGTTATACGTCACACGTTATACGTTATACGTTATACGTTATACGTCATACGTTATACGTTACACGTTATACGTTACACGTTATACGTTATACGTTACACGTTGTACGTTATACGTTATTCGTTATACGTGACACGTTATACGTTATTCGTTATACGTTATACGTTATACGTTATACGTTATACGTTACACGTTATACGTTATACGTTATACGTTACACGTTATACGTTATACGTCACACGTTATACGTTATACGTTATACGTTATACGTTATACGTCATAGCTTACACGATACACGTTATGCGTCATACGTTATACGTTACACGTTATACGTCACACGTTATACGTTATACGTTACACGTTATACGTTATACCTTATACGTTATACGTTATACGTTATACGTTATACGTTAAACGTTATACGTTATACGTCACACGTTATACGTTATACGTTACACGTTATACGTTATACGTTATACGTTATACGTTACACGTTGTACGTTATACGTTATTCGTTATACGTTACACGTTATACGTTATTCGTTATACGTTATACGTTATACGTTATACGTTATACGTTATACGTTATACGTTATACGTTATACGTTACATGTTATACGTTACACGTTATACGTTACACGTTATACGTTATATGTTATACGTTATACGTAATATGTAATACGTTATACCATTTACGTTATTCGTTATACGTTCTTCGTTATGCGATGTACGTTATACGTTGTGCGTTATACGTTATACGTTATACGTTACACGTTATACGTCACACGTTATACGTTATACGTTATACGTTATACGTTATACGTCATACGTTATACGTTACACGTTATACGTCACACGTTATACGTTATACGTTACACGTTGTACGTTATACGTTATTCGTTATACGTTACACGTTATACGTTATTCGTTATACGTTATACGTTATACGTTATACGTTATACGTTATACGTTACACGTTATACGTTATACGCTATACGTTATACGTTACACGTTATACGTTATACGTCACACGTTATACGTTATACGTTACACGTTATACGTTATACGTTATACGTTATACGTTATACGTTATACGTTATACGTTACACGTTATACGTTATACGATATATGTTATACGTTATACGTAATATGTAATACGTTATTCGTTTTACGTTATTCGTTATACGTTCTTCGTTACACGTTGTACGTTATACGTTATGCGTTATACGTTAAACGTTATACGTTATACGTTATAAGTTATACGTTATACGTTATACGTTATACGTTATACGTTATACGTTATACGTTATACGTTATACGTTATACGTTATACGTCACACGTTATACGTTATACGTCATACGTTGTACGTAATACGTTATACGTTATACGTTATACGTAATACGTTATACGTTATACGTTATACGTTATACGTTATACGTTATACGTTATACGTTATACGTTATACGTTATACGTTATACGTTATACGTTACACGTTATACGTTACACGTTATACGTTACACGTTATAAGTTATACGTTATGCGTTATACGTTATACGTTATACGTTATACGTTATACGTTATACGTTACACGTTATACGTTATACGACACACGTTATACGTTATACGTCATACGTTGTACGTAATACGTTATACGTTATACGTTATACGTAATACGTTATACGTTATACGTTACACGTTATACGTTATACGTCACACGTTATACGTCACACGTTATACGTTATACGTTACACGTTATACGTTATACGTTATACGTTATACGTTACACGTTATACGTTATACGTTATACGTTATACGTTATACGTTATACGTTATACGTTATACGTTATACGTTATACGTTATACGTTATACGTTACACGTTATACGTTATACGTTACACGTTATACGTTATACGTTATACGTTATACGTTATACGTCATAGCTTACACGATACACGTTATACGTCATACGTTATACGTTACACGTTATACGTCACACGTTATACGTTATACGTTACACGTTATACGTTATACGTTATACCTTATACGTTATACGTTATACGTTATACGTTATACGTTAAACGTTATACGTTATACGTTATACGTTATACGTCATAGCTTACACGATACACGTTATACGTCATACGTTATACGTTACACGTTATACGTCACACGTTATACGTTATACGTTACACGTTATACGTTATACGTTATACGTTATACGTTATACGTTATACGTTATACGTTATACGTTATACGTTATACGTTATACGTTATACGTTATACGTTATACGTTATACGTCATAGCTTACACGATACACGTTATACGTCATACGTTATACGTTACACGTTATACGTCACACGTTATACGTTATACGTTACACGTTATACGTTATACGTTATACGTTATACGTTATACGTTATACGTTATACGTTATACGTTATACGTTATACGTTATACGTTATACATTATACGTTATACGTTATACGTAATACGTTACACATTATACGTCACAGCTTACACGATACACGTCATACGTCATACGTTATACGTTACACGTTATACGTCACACGTTATACGTTATACGTTATACGTTATACGTCATACGTTATACGTTACACGTTATACGTCACACGTTATACTTTATACGTTACACGTTATACGTTATATGTTATACGTTATACGTTATACGTTATACGTTAAACGTTATACGTTATACGTCATAAGTTATACGTTATACGTTATACGTTATACGTTATACGTTATACGTTACACGTTATACGTTATACGTCACACGTAATACGTTATTCGTTACACGTTATACGTTATACGTTATACGTTATACGTTATACGTTATACGTTATACGTTATACGTTATACGTTATACGTTATACGTTACACGTTATACGTCACACGTTATACGTTATACGTTATACGTTATACGTCATACGTTATACGTTACACGTTATACGTCACACGTTATACGTTATACGTTACACGTTGTACGTTATACGTTATTCGTTATACGTTACACGTTATACGTTATTCGTTATACGTTACACGTTATACGTTATACGTTATACGTTATACGTTATACGTTATACGTTATACGATACACGTTATACGTTATACGTCACACGTTATACGTTATACGTTACACGTTATACGTTATACGTTATACGTTATACGTTATACGTTATACGTTATACGTTATACGTTACACGTTATACGTTATACGATATATGTTATACGTTATACGTAATATGTAATACGTTATTCGTTTTACGTTATTCGTTATACGTTCTTCGTTACACGTTGTACGTTATACGTTATGCGTTATACGTTAAACGTTATACGTTATACGTTATAAGTTATACGTTATACGTTATACGTTATACGTTATACGTTATACGTTATACGTTATACGATACACGTTATACGTTATACGTCACACGTTATACGTTATACGTCATACGTTGTACGTAATACGTTATACGTTATACGTTATACGTAATAGGTTATACGTTATACGTTACACGTTATACGTCACACGATATACGTTATACGTTACACGTTATACGTTATACGTTATACCTTATACGTTATACGTTATACGTTATACGTTATACGTTATACGTTAAACGTTATACGTTATACGTTACACGTTATACGTTATACGTTACACGTTATACGTTACACGTTATACGTTATACGTTATACGTTATACGTTATACGTTATACGTTATACGTTATACGTTACACGTTATACGTTATACCTTATACGTTATACGTTATACGTTATACGTTATACGTTAAACGTTATACGTTATACGTTATACGTTAAACGTTATACGTTATACGTTACACGTTATACGTTATACGTTACACGTTATACGTTATACGTTATACGTTATACCTTATACGTTATACGTTATACGTTATACGTTATACGTTATACGTTACACGTTATACGTTATACGTTATACGTTATACGTTATACGTTATACGTTATACGTTATACGTTATACATTATACGTTATACGTTATACGTTATACGTTATACGTTATACGTTACACGTTATACGTTACACGTTATACGTTACACGTTATAAGTTATACGTTATACGTTATACGTTATACGTTATACGTTATACGTTATACGTTATACGTTATACGTTACACGTTATACGTTATACGTCACACGTTATACGTTATACGTCATACGTTGTACGTAATACGTTATACGTTATACGTTATACGTAATACGTTATACGTTATACGTTACACGTTATACGTTATACGTCACACGTTATACGTCACACGTTATACGTTATACGTTACACGTTATACGTTATACGTTATACGTTATACGTTACACGTTATACGTTATACGTTATACGTTATACGTTATACGTTATACGTTATACGTTATACGTTATACGTTATACGTTATACGTTACACGTTATACGTTATACGTTATACGTTATACGTTATACGTTATACGTCATAGCTTACACGATACACGTTATACGTCATACGTTATACGTTACACGTTATACGTCACACGATATACGTTATACGTTACACGTTATACGTTATACGTTATACCTTATACGTTATACGTTATACGTTATACGTTATACGTTAAACGTTATACGTTATACGTTACACGTTATACGTTATACGTTACACGTTATACGTTACACGTTATACGTTATACGTTATACGTTATACGTTATACGTTATACATTATACGTTATACGTTATAGGTTATACGTTATACGTTATACGTTACACGTTATACGTTTCACGTTATACGTTACACGTTATACGTTATACCTTATACGTTATACGTTATACGTTATACGTTATACGTTATACGTTAAACGTTATACGTTATACGTCACACGTTATACGTCATACGTTACACGTTATACGTTATACGTTATACGTTATACGTTATACGTTATACGTTATACGTTATACGTTATACGTTACACGTTATACGTTATACCTTATACGTTATACGTTATACGTTATACGTTATACGTTAAACGTTATACGTTATACGTTATACGTTAAACGTTATACGTTATGCGTTACACGTTATACGTTATACGTTACACGTTATACGTTATACGTTATACGTTATACGTTATACGTAATACGTCATAGCTTACACGATACACGTTATGCGTCATACGTTATACGTTACACGTTATACGTCACACGTTATACGTTATACGTTACACGTTATACGTTATACCTTATACGTTATACGTTATACGTTATACGTTATACGTTAAACGTTATACGTTATACGTCACACGTTATACGTTATACGTTACACGTTATACGTTATACGTTATACGTTATACGTTATACGTTATACGTTATACGTTATACGTCATACGTTATACGTTATACGTTATACATTATACGTTATACGCTATACGTTATACGTTATACGTTATACGTTATACGTTATACGTTATACGTTATACGCTATACGTTACACGTTATACCTTATACGTTATACGTTATACGTTATTCGTTATACGGTATACGTTATACGTGATACGGTATACGTTGTACGTTATACGATATACGTTATACGTTATACGTTATACGTTATACGTTATACGTTATACGTTATACGTTATACGTTATACGTTATACGTTATACGTCATAGGTTATACATTATGCGTTATACGTTATACGTTATACGTTATACGTTATACGTTATACGTTATATGTTATACGTTATACGTCATACGTTATACGTTATACGGTATACGTTATACGTGATACGGTATACGTTGTACGTTATACGATATACGTTATACGTTATACGTTATACGTTATACGTTATACGTTATACGTTATACGTTATACGTTATACGTTATACGTTATACGTCATAGGTTATACATTATGCGTTATACGTTATACGTTATACGTTATACGTTATACGTTATACGTTATATGTTATACGTTATACGTCATACGTTATACGTTATACGTTATACGTTATACGTTATACGTTATACGTTATACGTTATACGTTATACGTTATACGTTATACGTTATACGTTATACGTCATACGTTATACGTTATACGTTATACGTTATACGTTATACGTTATACGTTATACGTTATAGGTTATACGTTATACGTTATACGTTATACGTTATACGTTATACGTTGTACGTTATACGTTATACGTTATACGTTATACGTTATGCGTTATACGTTATACGTTATACGTTATACGTTATACGTTATGCGTTATACGTTATACGTTATACGTTATACGTTTTACGTTATACGTTATACGTTATACGTTATACGCTATACGTTACACGTTATACCTTATACGTTATGCGTTATACGTTATTCGTTATACGGTATACGTTATACGTGATACGGTATACGTTGTACGTTATACGTTATACGTTATACGTTGTACGTTATACGTTATACGTTATACGTTATACGTTATACGTTATACGTTATACGTTATACGTTATACGTTATACGTTATACGTTATACGTTATACGTTATACGTTATACGTCATAGGTTATACGTTATGCGTTATACGTTATACGTTATACGTTATACGTTATACGTTATACGTTATACATTATACGGTATACGTTATACGTTATACGTTATACGTTATACGTTATACGTTATACGTTATACGTTATACTTTATACGTTATACGTTATACGTTATACGTTATACGTTAAACGTTATACGTTATACGTCATACGTTATACGTTATACGTTGTACGTTATACGTTATACGTTATACGTTATACGTTATACGTTATACGTTATACGTTATACGTTATACGGTATACGTTATACGTTACACGCTATAAGTTATACGTTATACGTTATACGTTACACGTTATACGTTACACGTTATACGTTATACGTTATACGTTATACGTTATACGTTATACGTTATACGTTATACGTTATACGTTATACGTTATACGTTATACGTTATACGTCATAGGTTATACATTATGCGTTATACGTTACACGTTATACGTTATACGTTATACGTTATACGTTATATGTTATACGTTATACGTTATACGTTATACGTTATACGTTATACGTTATACGTTATACGTTATACGGTATACGTTATACGTTATACGTCATACGTTATACGTTATACGTTATACGTTATACGTTATACGTTATACGTTATACGTTATACGTTATAGGTTATACGTTATACGTTATACGTTATACGTTATACGTTATACGTTATACGTTATGCGTTATACGTTATACGTTATACGTTATACGTTTTACGTTATACGTTATACGTTATACGTTATACGCTATACGTTACACGTTATACCTTATACGTTATACGTTATACGTTATTCGTTATACGGTATACGTTATACGTGATACGGTATACGTTGTACGTTATACGTTATACGTTATACGTTGTACGTTATACGTTATACGTTATACGTTATACGTTATACGTTATACGTTATACGTTATACGTTATACGTTATACGTTATACGTTATACGTTATACGTCATAGGTTATACGTTATGCGTTATACGTTATACGTTATACGTTATACGTTATACGTTATACGTTATACGTTATACGGTATACGTTATACGTGATACGGTATACGTTGTACGTTATACGTTATACGTTATACGTTATACGTTATACGTTATACGTTATACGTTATACGTTATACGTTATACGTTATACGTCATAGGTTATACGTTATGCGTTATACGTTATACGTTATACGTTATACGTTATACGTTATACGTTATACGTTATACGTTATACGTTATACGTTATACGTTATACGTTATACGTTATACGTGATACGTTATACGTTATACGTTATACGTTATACGTTATACGTTATACGTCATACGTTACACGTTATACGTTATACGTTATACGTTATACGTTATACGTTATACGTTATAGGTTATACGTTATACGTTATACGTTTTACGTTATACGTTATACGTTATACGTTATACGTTATAGGTTATACGTTATACGTTATACGTGATACGTTATACGGTATACGTTATACGTGATACGGTATACGGTATACGTTGTACGTTATACGTTATACGTTATACGTTATACGTTATACGTTATACGTTATACGTTATACGTTATACGTTATAGGTTATACGTTATACGTTGTACGTTATACGTTATACGTTATACGTTATACGTTATACGTTATACGTTATACGTTATACGTTATACGTTATACGTTATACGTTATACGTAATACGTTATACGGTATACGTTATACGTTATACGCTATAAGTTATACGTTATACGTTATACGTTACACGTTATACGTTATACGTTACACGTTATACGTTACACGTTACACGTTATACGTTTTACGATATACGTTATACGTTATACGTGATACGTTATACGTTATACGTTATACGTTATACGTTATACGTTATACGTTATACGTCATACGTTATACGTTATACGTTATACGTTATGCGTTATACGTTATACGTTATACGTTTTACGTTATACGTTATACGTTATACGTTATACGTTATACGTTATACGTTATACGTTATACGTTATACGTTATACGTTATACGTTATACGTTATACGTTATACGTTATACGTTATACGTTATACGTTATACGTTATACGTTATACGTTATACGTTATACGTTATGCGTTATACGTTATACGTTATACGTTATACGTTATACGTTATACGTTATGCGTTATACGTTATACGTTATACGTTATACGTTTTACGTTATACGTTATACGTTATACGTTATACGCTATACGTTACACGTTATACCTTATACGTTATACGTTATACGTTATTCGTTATACGGTATACGTTATACGTGATACGGTATACGTTGTACGTTATACGTTATACGTTATACGTTATACGTTATACGTTATACGATATACGTTATACGTTATACGTTTTACGTTATACGTTATACGTTATACGTTATACGTTATACGTCATAGGTTATACGTTATACGTTATACGTTATACGTTATACGTTATGCGTTATACCCTATACGTTATACGTTATACGTTATTCGTTATACGGTATACGTTATACGTGATGCGGTATACGGTATACGTTGTACGTTATACGTTATACGTTATACGTTATACGTTATACGTTATACGTTATACGTTATACGTTATACGTTATACGTTATAGGTTATACGTTATACGTTATACGTTATACGTTATACGTTATACGTTATACGTTATACGTTATACGTTATACGTTATACGTTATACGTTATGCGTTATACGTTATACGTTATACGTTATACGTTTTACGTTATACGTTATACGTTATACGTTATACGTTATACGCTATACGTTACACGTTATACCTTATACGTTATACGTTATACGTTATTCGTTATACGGTATACGTTATACGTGATACGGTATACGTTGTACGTTATACGTTATACGTTATACGTTATACGTTATACGTTATACGTTATACGTTATACGTTATACGTTATACGTTATACGTTATACGTTTTACGTTATACGTTATACGTTATACGTTATACGCTATACGTTACACGTTATACCTTATACGTTATACGTTATACGTTATTCGTTATACGGTATACGTTATACGTGATACGGTATACGTTGTACGTTATACGTTATACGTTATACGTTATACGTTATACGTTATACGTTATACGTTATACGTTATACGTTATACGTTATAGGTTATACGTTATACGTTATACGTTATACGTTATACGTTATACGTTATACGTTATACGTTATACGTTATACGTTATACGTTATACGTTATACGTTATACGTTATACGTTATACGTTATACGTTATGCGTTATACGTTATACGTTATACGTTATACGTTTTACGTTATACGTTATACGTTATACGTTATACGCTATACGTTGCACGTTATACCTTATACGTTATACGTTATACGTTATTCGTTATACGGTATACGTTATACGTGATACGGTATACGTTGTACGTTATACGTTATACGTTATACGTTATACGTTATACGTTATACGTTATACGTTCTACGTTATACGTTATACGTTATACGTTATACGTTATACGTTAAATCGTTATACGTTATACGTTATACGTTATACGTTATACGTTATACGTTATACGTTATACGTTATACGTTATACGTTATACGTTATACGTTATACGTTATACGTTATACGTTATACGTTATACGGTATTCGTTATACGTTATACGCTATAAGTTATACGTTATACGTTATACGTTACACGTTATACGTTACACGTTATACGTTATACGTTACACGTTATACGTTTTACGATATACGTTATACGTTATACGTGATACGTTATACGTTATACGTTATACGTTATACGTTATACGTTATTCGTCATACGTTATACGTTATACGTTATACGTTATGCGTTATACGTTATACGTTATACGTTATACGTTTTACGTTATACGTTATACGTTATAGGTTATAGGTTATACGTTATACGTTATACGTTATACGTTATACGTTATACGTTATACGTTATACGTTATACGTTATACGTTATACGTTATACGTTATACGGTATACGTTATACGTTATACGTTATACGTTATACGTTATACGTTATACGTTATACGTTATACGTTATACGTTATACGTTATACGCTATACGTTACACGTTATACCTTATACGTTATACGTTATACGTTATTCTTTATACGGTATACGTTATACGTGATACGGTATACGTTGTACGTTATACGTTATACGTTATACGTTATACGTTATACGTTATACGTTATACGTTATACGTTATAAGTTATACGTTATACGTTATACGTTATACGTCATAGGTTATACGTTATGCGTTATACGTTATACGTTATACGTTATACGTTATACGTTATACGTTATACGTCATAGGTTATACGTCATGCGTTATACGTTATACGTTATAGCTTATACGTTATACGTTATACGTTATTCGTTATACGGTATACGTAATATGTTATACGTTATACGTTATACGTTATACGTTATACGTTATACGTTATACGTTATACGTTATACGTTATACGTTATACGTTATACGTTATAGGTTATACGTTATACGTTATACGTTATACGTCATACGTTATACGTTATACGTTATACGTTATACGTTATACGTTATACGTTTTACGTTATACGTTATACGTTATACGTTATACGCTATACGTTACACGTTATACCTTATACGTTATACGTTATACGTTATTCGGTATACGGTATACGTTATACGTGATACGGTATACGTTGTACGTTATACGTTATACGTTATACGTTATACGTTATACGTTATACGTTATACATTATACGTTATACGTTATACGTTATACGTTATACGTTATACGTCATAGGTTATACGTTATGCGTTATACGTTATACGTTATACGTTATGCGTTATACGTTATACGTTATACGTTATACGTTATACGTTACACGTTATACGTTATACGTTATACGTTATACGTTATACGTTATACGTCATAGGTTATACGTTATGCGTTATACGTTATACGTTATACGTTATGCGTTTTACGTTATACGTTATACGTTATACGTTATACGCTATACGTTACACGTTATACCTTATACGTTATACGTTATACGTTATTCGTTATACGGTATACGTTATACGTTATACGTTATACGTTGTACGTTATACGTTATACGTTTTACGTTATACGTTATACGTTATACGTTATACGCTATACGTTACACGTTATACCTTATACGTTATACGTTATACGTTATTCGGTATACGGTATACGTTATACGTGATACGGTATACGTTGTACGTTATACGTTATACGTTATACGTTATACGTTATACGTTATACGTTATACGTTATTCGTTATACGTTCTTCGTTACACGTTATACGTTAAACGTTATGCGTTATACGTTATACGTTATACGTTATACGTTATACGTTATACGTTATACGTTGTAGGTTTTACGATATACGTTATACGTTATAAGTTGTACGTCATTCGTTATACGATACACGTTATACGTTATACGAAATATGTAATACGTAATACGTTTTACGTTATTCGTTATACGTTATACGTTATACATTATTCTTTATACGTTATACGTTATACGTCATAGGTTATACGTTATACGGTATACGTTATACGTTATACGTTATACGTTATACGTTATACGTTATACGTTATACGTTATACGTTATACGTTATACGTTATTCGTTATACCTTATACGTTATACGTTATTCTTTATACGTTATACGTTATACGTCATAGGTTATACGTTATACGTCATAGGTTATACGTTATACGGTATACGTTATACGTTATACGTTATACGTTATACGTTATACGTTATACGTTATACGTTATACGTTATACGTTATACGTTATACGTTATACGTTATACGTTATACGTGGTAGGTTTTACGATATACGTTATACGTTCTACGTTATACGATATACGTTATACGTTATACGTTCTTCGTTATACGTTCTTCGTTACACGTTATACGTTATACGTTATGCGTTATACGTTTTACGTTATTCGTTATACGTTATACGTTATACGTTATTCTTTATACGTTATACGTTATACGTTATTCTTTATACGTTATACGTTATACGTTTTACGATATACGTTATACGTTATACGTTATACGTTATACGTTATACGTTATACGTTATACGTCATAGGTTATACGTTATACGTTATTCTTTATGCGTTATACGTTATACGTTATACGTTATACGTTATACGTTATACCATATACGTTATACGTTATACGATACACGTTATACGTTATACGTTATACGTTATACGTCGTAGGTTATACGTTATACGTTATTCTTTATGCGTTGTACGTTATACGTTATACGTTATACGTTATACGGTGTACGATATACGTTATGCGTTATACGTTTTACGTTATTCGTTATACGTTATACGTTATACGTTTTACGTTATACGTTATACTTTATACGTTATACGATATACGTTATACGTTATACGTTATACGTTATACGTTATACGTTATACGTTATACGTTATACGTGATACGTCATACGTAATACGTTATACGTTATACGTTATACGTTATACGTTATACGTTATACGTTATACGTTATACGTTATACGTTACAGCTTATACGTTATACGTTATACGTTATACGTTATACGTTATACGTTATACGGTATACGTTATACGTTATACGTTATACGTTATACGTTACACGTTATACGTTATACGTTATACGTAATACGTTATTCGTTATACGTTATACGTTATACGTTATACGTTATACGTTATACGTTATACGTTATACGTTATACGTTATACGTTATACGTTATACGTTATACGTTATACGTTTTACGTTATACGTTATTCGTTATACGTTATACGTTATACGTTATACGTAATACGTTATTCGTTATACGTTATACGTTATTCGTTATACGTTATACGTTATACGTTATACCTTATACGTTATACGTTTTACGATATACGTTATACGTTATACGTTCTACGTTCTACGTTATACGTTATACGTTATACGTTATACGTTATACGTTATACGTTATACGTTATACGTTATACGTTATACGTTATACGTTTTACGTTATACGTTATTCGTTATACGTTATACGTTATACGTTATACGTTATACGTTATACGTTATACGTAATACGTTATTCGTTATACGTTATACGTTATACGTTATACGTTATACATTATACGTTATACGTTATACGTTATACGTTATACGTTATACGTTATACGTTATACGTTATACGTTATACGTTATACGATACACGTTATACGTTATACGTTATACGTTATACGTCATAGGTTATACGTTATACGTTATTCTTTATGCGTTATACGTTATACGTTATACGTTATACGTTTTACGTTATACGTTATACGTTATACGTTATACGTGATACGTAATACGTTACATGTTATGCGTTATACGTTTTACGTTATTCGTTATACGTTCTTCGTTACACGTTATACGTTATACGTTAAGCGTTATACGTTTTACGTTATTCGTTATACGTTATACGTTATACGTTATAGGTTATACGTTATACGTTACACGTTATACGTTATACGTTATACGTTATACGTCATAGGTTATACGTTATACGTTATACGTTATACGTTTTACGTTATACGTTATTCGTTATACGTTATACGTTATACGTTATACGTTACACGTTATACGTTATACGTTATACGTAATACGTTATTCGTTATACGTTATACGTTATACGTTATACGTTATACGTTATACGTTATACGTTATACGTTATACGGTATACGTTATACGTTATACGTTATACGGTATACGTTATACGTTATACGTTATACGTTATACGTTATACGTTATACGTTATACGTTATACGTTATACGTTATACGTTATACGTTATACGTTATACGTTATACGATATACGTTATACGCTATTCGTTATACGTTCTCCGTTACACGTTATACGTTATACGTTATGTGTTATACGTTTTACGTTATTCGTTATACGTTATACGTTATACGTTATAGGTTATACGTTATACGTTATACGTTATATGTTATACGTTATACGTTATACGTCATAGGTTATACGTTATACGTTTTACGATATACTTTATACGTTATACGTTATACGTTATACGTTATACGGTATACGTTATACGTTATACGTTATACGTTATACGTTATACGTTATACGTCATAGGTTATACGTTATACGTTATTCTTTATGCGTTATACATTATACGTTATACGTTATACGTTATACCATATACGTTATACGTTATACGATACACGTATACGTTATACGTTATACGTTATACGTCATAGGTTATACGTTATACGTTTTACGTTATACGTTATTCGTTATACGTTATACGTTATACGTTATACGTTATACGTTATACGTTATACGTTATACGTAATACGTTATTCGTTATACGTTATACGTTATACGTTATACGTTATACATTATACGTTATACGTTATACGTTATACGTTATACGTTCTTCGTTACACGTTATACTTTATACGTTATGCGTTATACGTTTTACGTTATTCGTGATACGTTATACGTTATACGTTATACGTTATACGTTATACGTAATACGTTATTCGTTATACGTTATACGTTATACGTAATACGTTATTCGTTATACGTTATACGTTATACGTTATACGTTATACGTTATACGTTATACCTTATACGTTATACGTTTTACGATATACGTTATACGTTATACGTTCTACGTTCTACGTTATACGTTATACGTTATACGTTATACGTTATACGTTATACGTTATACGTTATACGTTATACGTTATACGTTATACGTTATACGTTTTACGTTATACGTTATTCGTTGTACGTTATACGTTATACGTTATACGTTATACGTTATACGTTATACGTTATACGTTATACGTAATACGTTATTCGTTATACGTTATACGTTATACGTTATACGTTATACATTATACGTTATACGTTATACGTTATACGTTATACGTTATACGTTATACGTTATACGTTATACGTTATACGTTATACGTTATACGTTATACGTTATACGATACACGTTATACGTTATACGTTATACGTTATACGTCATAGGTTATACGTTATACGTTATTCTTTATGCGTTATACGTTATACGTTATACGTTACACGTTTTACGTTATACGTTATACGTTATACGTTATACGTGATACGTAATACGTTACATGATATGCGTTATACGTTTTACGTTATTCGTTATACGTTCTTCGTTACACGTTATACGTTATACGTTAAGCGTTATACGTTTTACGTTATTCGTGATACGTTAAACGTTATACGTTATGCGTTACACGTTATACGTTATACGTTATACGTTATACGTTATACGTTATACGTCATAGGTTATACGTTATACGTTATTCTTTATGCGTTATACGTTATACGTTATACGTTATACGTTATACCATATACGTTATACGTTATACGATACACGTTATACGTTATACGTTATACGTTATACGTCATAGGTTATACGTTATACGTTATTCTTTATTCGTTGTACGTTATACGTTATACGTTACACGTTATACGGTGTACGATATACGTTATGCGTTATTCTTTATACGTTATACGTTATACGTTATACGTTATACGTTATACGTTATACGTAATATGTAATGCGTCATACGTTTTACGTTATTCGTTATACGTTTTTCGTTACAAGTTATGCGTTATACGTCATATGTTATAAGTTATACGTCATAAGCTATACGATACACGTTATACGTTATACGAAATATGTAATACGTAATACGCCTTACGTTATTCGTTATACGTTCTTCGTTACACGTTATACTTTATACGTTATGCGTTATACGTTTTACGTTATTCGTTATACGTTATACGTTATACCATATACGTTATACGTTATACGATACACGTTATACGTTATACGTTATACGTTATACGTCATAGGTTATACGTTATACGTTATTCTTTATGCGTTGTACGTTATACGTTATACGTTACACGTTATCCGGTGTACGATATACGTTATGCGTTATACGTTTTACGTTATTCGTTATACGTTATACGTTATACGTTTTACGTTATACGTTATACTTTATACGTTATACGTTATACGTTATACGTTATACGTTATACGTTATTCGTTATACGTTCTTCGTTACACGTTATACGTTAAACGTTATGCGTTATACGTTATACGTTATACGTTATACGTCATAGGTTATACGTTATGCGTTATACGTTATACGTTATACGTTATGCGTTTTACGTTATACGTTATACGTTATACGTTATACGCTATACGTTACACGTTATACCTTATACGTTATACGTTATACGTTATTCGTTATACGGTATACGTTATACGTGATACGGTATACGTTGTACGTTATACGTTATACGTTATACGTTATACGTTATACGTTATACGTTATACGTTATACGTTATACGTTATAAGTTATACGTTATACGTTATACGTTATACGTCATAGGTTATACGTTATGCGTTATACGTTATACGTTATACGTTATACGTTATACGTTATACGTTATACGTTATACGTAATACGTTATTCGTTATACGTCATACGTTATACGTTATACGTTATACGTTATACGTTATACGTTCTACGTTCTACGTTATACGTTATACGTTATACGTTATACGTTATACGTTATACGTTATACGTTATACGTTATACGTTATACGTTATACGTTTTACGTTATACGTTATTCGTTATACGTTATACGTTATACGTTATACGTTATACGTTATACGTTATACGTTATACGTAATACGTTATTCGTTATACGTTATACGTTATACGTTATACGTTATACATTATACGTTATACGTTATACGTTATACGTTATACGTTATACGTTATACGTTATACGTTACACGTTTTACGTTATACGTTATACGTTATACGTTATACGTGATACGTAATACGTTACATGATATGCGTTATACGTTTTACGTTATTCGTTATACGTTCTTCGTTACACGTTATACGTTATACGTTAAGCGTTATACGTTTTACGTTATTCGTGATACGTTAAACGTTATACGTTATGCGTTACACGTTATACGTTATACGTTATACGTTATACGTTATACGTTATACGTCATAGGTTATACGTTATACGTTATTCTTTATGCGTTATACGTTATACGTTATACGTTATACGTTATACCATATACGTTATACGTTATACGATACACGTTATACGTTATACGTTATACGTTATACGTCATAGGTTATACGTTATACGTTATTCTTTATGCGTTGTACGTTATACGTTATACGTTACACGTTATACGGTGTACGATATACGTTATGCGTTATTCTTTATACGTTATACGTTATACGTTATACGTTATACGTTATACGTTATACGTAATATGTAATGCGTCATACGTTTTACGTTATTCGTTATACGTTTTTCGTTACAAGTTATGCGTTATACGTCATATGTTATAAGTTATACGTCATAAGTTATACGATACACGTTATACGTTATACGAAATATGTAATACGTAATACGCCTTACGTTATTCGTTATACGTTCTTCGTTACACGTTATACTTTATACGTTATGCGTTATACGTTTTACGTTATTCGTTATACGTTATACGTTATACCATATACGTTATACGTTATACGATACACGTTATACGTTATACGTTATACGTTATACGTCATAGGTTATACGTTATACGTTATTCTTTATGCGTTGTACGTTATACGTTATACGTTACACGTTATACGGTGTACGATATACGTTATGCGTTATACGTTTTACGTTATTCGTTATACGTTATACGTTATACGTTTTACGTTATACGTTATACTTTATACGTTATACGTTATACGTTATACGTTATACGTTATACGTTATTCGTTATACGTTCTTCGTTACACGTTATACGTTAAACGTTATGCGTTATACGTTATACGTTATACGTTATACGTCATAGGTTATACGTTATGCGTTATACGTTATACGTTATACGTTATGCGTTTTACGTTATACGTTATACGTTATACGTTATACGCTATACGTTACACGTTATACCTTATACGTTATACGTTATACGTTATTCGTTATACGGTATACGTTATACGTGATACGGTATACGTTGTACGTTATACGTTATACGTTATACGTTATACGTTATACGTTATACGTTATACGTTATACGTTATAAGTTATACGTTATACGTTATACGTTATACGTCATATGTTATACGTTATGCGTTATACGTTATACGTTATACGTTATACGTTATACGTTATACGTTATACGTCATAGGTTATACGTCATGCGTTATACGTTATACGTTATACCTTATACGTTATACGTTATACATTATTCGTTATACGGTATACGTAATATGTTATACGTTATACGTTATACGTTATACGTTATACGTTATACGTTATACGTTATACGTTATACGTTATACGTTATACGTTATACGTTATAGGTTATACGTTATACGTTATACGTTATACGTCATACGTTATACGTTATACGTTATACGTTATACGTTATACGTTATACGTTTTACGTTATACGTTATACGTTATACGTTATACGCTATACGTTACACGTTATACCTTATACGTTATACGTTATACGTTATTCGGTATACGGTATACGTTATACGTGATACGGTATACGTTGTACGTTATACGTTATACGTTATACGTTATACGTTATACGTTATACGTTATACATTATACGTTATACGTTATACGTTATACGTTATACGTTATACGTCATAGGTTATACGTTATGCGTTATACGTTATACGTTATACGTTATGCGTTATACGTTATACGTTATACGTTATACGTTATACGTTACACGTTATACGTTATACGTTATACGTTATACGTTATACGTTATACGTCATAGGTTATACGTTATGCGTTATACGTTATACGTTATACGTTATGCGTTTTACGTTATACGTTATACGTTATACGTTATACGCTATACGTTACACGTTATACCTTATACGTTATACGTTATACGTTATTCGTTATACGGTATACGTTATACGTGATACGGTATACGTTATACGTTATACGTTATACGTTATACGTGATACGTTATACGTTATACGTTATACGTTATACGTTATACGTTATACGTCATACGTTACACGTTATACGTTATACGTTATACGTTATACGTTATACGTTATACGTTATAGGTTATACGTTATACGTTATACGTTTTACGTTATACGTTATACGTTATACGTTATACGTTATAGGTTATACGTTATACGTTATACGTTATACGTTATACGGTATACGTTATACGTGATACGGTATACGGTATACGTTGTACGTTATACGTTATACGTTATACGTTATACGTTATACGTTATACGTTATACGTTATACGTTATACGTTATACGTTATACGTTATACGTTATACGTTATACGTTATACGTTATACGTTATACGTTATACGTTATACGTTAGACGTTATACGTAATACGTTATACGTTATACGTTATACGTTATACGTTTTACGTTATACGTTATACGTTATACGTTATACGCTATACGTTACACGTTATACCTTATACGTTATACGTTATACGTTATTCGTTATACGGTATACGTTATACGTGATACGGTATACGTTGTACGTTATACGTTATACGTTATACGTTATACGTTATACGTTATACGTTATACGTTATACGTTATACGTTATACGTTATACGTTATAGGTTATACGTTATACGTTATACGTTATACGTTATACGTTATACGTTATACGTTATACGTTATACGTTATACGTTATACGTTATACGTTATACGTTATACGTTATACGTTATACGTTATGCGTTATACGTTATACGTTATACGTTATACGTTTTACGTTATACGTTATACGTTATACGTTATACGCTATACGTTGCACGTTATACCTTATACGTTATACGTTATACGTTATTCGTTATACGGTATACGTTATACGTGATACGGTATACGTTGTACGTTATACGTTATACGTTATACGTTATACGTTATACGTTATACGTTCTACGTTATACGTTATACGTTATACGTTATACGTTATACGTTAAATCGTTATACGTTATACGTTATACGTTATACGTTATACGTTATACGTTATACGTTATACGTTATACGTTATACGTTATACGTTATACGTTATACGTTATACGTTATACGTTATACGTTATACGTTATACGGTATTCGTTATACGTTATACGCTATAAGTTATACGTTATACGTTATACGTTACACGTTATACGTTACACGTTATACGTTATACGTTACACGTTATACGTTTTACGATATACGTTATACGTTATACGTGATACGTTATACGTTATACGTTATACGTTATACGTTATACGTTATTCGTCATACGTTATACGTTATACGTTATACGTTATGCGTTATACGTTATACGTTATACGTTATACGTTTTACGTTATACGTTATACGTTATAGGTTATAGGTTATACGTTATACGTTATACGTTATACGTTATACGTTATACGTTATACGTTATACGTTATACGTTATACGTTATACGTTATACGTTATACGGTATACGTTATACGTTATACGTTATACGTTATACGTTATACGTTATACGTTATACGTTATACGTTATACGTTATACGTTATACGCTATACGTTACACGTTATACCTTATACGTTATACGTTATACGTTATTCTTTATACGGTATACGTTATACGTGATACGGTATACGTTGTACGTTATACGTTATACGTTATACGTTATACGTTATACGTTATACGTTATACGTTATACGTTATACGTTATACGTTATAAGTTATACGTTATACGTTATACGTTATACGTCATAGGTTATACGTTATGCGTTATACGTTATACGTTATACGTTATACGTTATACGTTATACGTTATACGTCATAGGTTATACGTCATGCGTTATACGTTATACGTTATACCTTATACGTTATACGTTATACGTTATTCGTTATACGGTATACGTAATATGTTATACGTTATACGTTATACGTTATACGTTATACGTTATACGTTATACGTTATACGTTATACGTTATACGTTATACGTTATACGTTATAGGTTATACGTTATACGTTATACGTTATACGTCATACGTTATACGTTATACGTTATACGTTATACGTTATACGTTATACGTTTTACGTTATACGTTATACGTTATACGTTATACGCTATACGTTACACGTTATACCTTATACGTTATACGTTATACGTTATTCGGTATACGGTATACGTTATACGTGATACGGTATACGTTGTACGTTATACGTTATACGTTATACGTTATACGTTATACGTTATACGTTATACATTATACGTTATACGTTATACGTTATACGTTATACGTTATACGTCATAGGTTATACGTTATGCGTTATACGTTATACGTTATACGTTATGCGTTATACGTTATACGTTATACGTTATACGTTATACGTTACACGTTATACGTTATACGTTATACGTTATACGTTATACGTCATACGTTATACGTTATACGTTATACGTTATACGTTATACGTTATACGGTATAAGTTATGCGTTATACGTTTTACGTTATTCGTTATACGTTATACGTTATCCGTTATGCGTTATACGTTATACGTTATACGGTATACGTTATACGTTATACGTTATACGTTATACGTTATACGTTATACGGTGTACGATATACGTTATGCGTTATACGTTTTACGTTATTCATTATACGTTATACGTTATACGTTTTACGTTATACGTTATACTTTATACGTTATACGTTATACGTTATACGTTATACGTCATAGGTTATACGTTATACGTTATTCTTTATGCGTTATACGTTATACGTTATACGTTATACGTTTTACGTTATACGTTATACGTTATACGTTATACGTGATACGTAATACGTTACATGTTATGCGTTATACGTTTTACGTTATTCGTTATACGTTCTTCGTTACACGTTATACGTTATACGTTATGCGTTATACGTTTTACGTTATACGTTATACGTTATACGTTATACGTCATAGGTTATACGTTATGCGTTATACGTTATACGTTATACGTTATGCGTTATACGTCATACGTTATAAGTTGTACGTCATTCGTTTTACGATACACGTTATACGTTATACGAAATATGTAATACGTAATACGTTTTACGTTATTCGTTATACGTTATACGTTATACGTTATACGTCATAGGTTATACGTTATACGGTATACGTTATACGTTATACGTTATACGTTATACGTTATACGTTATACGTTATACGTTATACGTTATACGTTATACGTTATACGTTATACGTTATACGTTATACGTTATACGTTATACGTTATACGTTATACGTTATACGTTATACGTTGTAGGTTTTACGATATACGTTATACGTTATAAGTTGTACGTCATTCGTTATACGATACACGTTATACGTTATACGAAATATGTAATACGTAATACGTTTTACGTTATTCGTTATACGTTATACGTTATACGTTATTCTTTATACGTTATACGTTATACGTCATAGGTTATACGTTATACGGTATACGTTATACGTTATACGTTATACGTTATACGTTATACGTTATACGTTATACGTTATACGTTATACGTTATTCGTTATACCTTATACGTTATACGTTATTCTTTATACGTTATACGTTATACGTCATAGGTTATACGTTATACGTCATAGGTTATACGTTATACGGTATACGTTATACGTTATACGTTATACGTTATACGTTATACGTTATACGTTATACGTTATACGTTATACGTTATACGTTATACGTTATACGTTATACGTTATACGTTATACGTGGTAGGTTTTACGATATACGTTATACGTTCTACGTTATACGATATACGTTATACGTTCTTCGTTACACGTTATACGTTATACGTTATGCGTTATACGTTTTACGTTATTCGTTATACGTTATACGTTATACGTTATTCTTTATACGTTATACGTTATACGTTATTCTTTATACGTTATACGTTATACGTTTTACGATATACGTTATACGTTATACGTTATACGTTATACGTTATACGTTATACGTTATACGTCATAGGTTATACGTTATACGTTATTCTTTATGCGTTATACGTTATACGTTATACGTTATACGTTATACGTTATACCATATACGTTATACGTTATACGATACACGTTATACGTTATACGTTATACGTTATACGTCGTAGGTTATACGTTATACGTTATTCTTTATGCGTTGTACGTTATACGTTATACGTTATACGTTATACGGTGTACGATATACGTTATGCGTTATACGTTTTACGTTATTCGTTATACGTTATACGTTATACGTTTTACGTTATACGTTATACTTTATACGTTATACGATATACGTTATACGTTATACGTTATACGTTATACGTTATACGTTATACGTTATACGTTATACGTTATACGTGATACGTCATACGTAATACGTTATACGTTATACGTTATACGTTATACGTTATACGTTATACGTTATACGTTATACGTTATACGTTACAGCTTATACGTTATACGTTATACGTTATACGTTATACGTTATACGTTATACGGTATACGTTATACGTTATACGTTATACGTTATACGTTACACGTTATACGTTATACGTTATACGTAATACGTTATTCGTTATACGTTATACGTTATACGTTATACGTTATACGTTATACGTTATACGTTATACGTTATACGTTATACGTTATACGTTATACGTTTTACGTTATACGTTATTCGTTATACGTTATACGTTATACGATATACGTAATACGTTATTCGTTATACGTTATACGTTATACGTTATACGTTATACGTTATACGTTATACCTTATACGTTATACGTTTTACGATATACGTTATACGTTATACGTTCTACGTTCTACGTTATACGTTATACGTTATACGTTATACGTTATACGTTATACGTTATACGTTATACGTTATACGTTATACGTTATACGTTTTACGTTATACGTTATTCGTTATACGTTATACGTTATACGTTATACGTTATACGTTATACGTAATACGTAATACGTTATTCGTTATACGTTATACGTTATACGTTATACGTTATACGTTATACGATACACGTTATACGTTATACGTTATACGTTATACGTCATAGGTTATACGTTATACGTTATTCTTTATGCGTTATACGTTGGTGTACTGGTGGTCGGGCGAAATCGGGGAATTGCGGACAGCATGTGTCCGGGCCCGACGCCAGTACACCCGCGCGCGTCGTCGGGCCGGACGGAACGGCGACGACGGCGCGCGGGCTAGGGCGGCGGAACTGTACGAGTCCTATCGCGCGGGAAAGAGGGCTCTGCAGGTCGCCATCAAACGGGCCAAGGCCCAGAGCTGGAAGGAGCTCCTCGAGACCCTCGAGCGGGATCCATGGGGGCGCCCATACCGGATAGTTCTGAATAAACTCCGGCCATGGGCGCCCCCGATCACCGAGGGTCTCGACCCCCAGCTCTTGAGGGACGTGGTCGACACGCTCTTCCCGATCGTGGGGGAGAGCGGGCCACGTCCCTCTGCGGACCCGACCACCTGGTCCGCGGAGCTGGGGGTCTCGGCTGGGGAGCTAGCCGCGGCCATCCGAAGACTCGGGGCGAAGGATACTGCCCCGGGTCCTTCGGGAGTGCCCGGCCGAGTCTTGGTCTTGGCCGCGGACGTCCTGGGTGACGGCCTCCGGGAGCTATTCGACCGCTGCCTGGAGGCCGGGCGATTCCCCTCCGCATGGAAGGTGGCCCGAATGGTCCTCCTCCGGAAAGAGGGTAGGCCCGCGGACTCTCCGTCAGCGTACCGGCCGATTTGCCTGCTCGACGATGTGGGCAAGCTCCTAGAAAGAGTCGTGGCGGCCCGCATCGTCGGGCACCTGTCGCGGGGTGGGCCCGGGCTGGCGGAGTGCCAGTTCGGGTTCCGGGAGGGCCGGTCGACGATCGACGCGATTCGACGCGTCCGGTCCCTCTCGGCCTCGGCGGTCTCCCGGGGTGGGGTGGCATTGGCGGTGTCCTTGGACATCGCCAATGCGTTTAACACCCTACCCTGGGCGGCGATTAGGCGGGGGCTTGAGGAACATCGAGTCCCCGCCTACCTTAGGGCAGTCGTCGAGGACTACCTCCGCGACAGGTGGATCGAGTATCCGGGCCGGTGCGGGACGGAGAGGAGAGCGGTGTACTCCGGGGTTCCGCAGGGGTCGGTGTTAGGACCCCTGCTGTGGAACCTCGGGTACGACACCGTCCTGCGGGCCGAAGACCTCCCCGACGGCGTCAGTCTGACATGTTACGCGGACGACACCTTGTTGTTGGCCGTCGGGGGGGACTGGAGGGGGGCTGTTCGGGCCGCCGAGGACGGTGTCCGGCGCGTCGTCTCCCGGATCAGGGGGATCGGTTTGGAGGTGGCTCTCCACAAAACCGAGGTACTCGGGATGTATAGACCCCGGGGAGAGCCGCCTCCCCCCCTGATCCGGGTGGGTGAGACAGACGTCGAGGTGAGGTCTCAGATGAAATATCTGGGACTTCACCTCGACAGCCACTGGCGCTTCGAGGGCCATTTCCGGGCCCTGGCCCCGCGGTTGGAGAGGATAGTTGGCGCTTTGGGCCGTATCCTCCCCAACCTGCGGGGCCCGAGTGACCGGGTTCGCCGCCTCTACGCGGGAATGGTCCACTCGGTGGCCCTATACGGGGCCCCCGTTTGGGCGGGCGACCTGGCCGCCTCCCGGCGCAGCAAGGTATTGCTGCGCCGGGTTCAAAGGCGGCTTGCACTGCGGATCGCCCGGGGGTACCGGACCGTTTCGTATGAGGCGGCGAGCGTCCTGTCAGGGCTACCCCCGGCGGACTTGATCGCGGGCGCGCATGCGGCTTTCTACGAGGGCCGCATGCGCGCCCGCGAGGATGGGGTGGTCCTGGCGGGCTGCGAGGTGGAGGCCCTGAGGCGCCAGGCCCGGGAGTCCATGCTGCAGCTTTGGCAGCAGCGGCTGGCCGAGCCGTTGTTCGGCCAGAGGACTGTCCGGGCTATCCGGCCGGTCCTGTTTGAGTGGCTGGGTAGGCGCTTCGGCTCACTCACCTACCGGTTGGTGCAGGTGCTGTCCGGGCACGGATGCTTCGGTCAGTACCTGTGCCGGATCGGTGTGGAAGAGGCGGCGCGCTGCTGGCACTGTCCAGCGGACGAGGACACGGCGCAACACACCCTCGAGGTGTGTCCGGCCTGGGGGGTGGAGCGCCGTGTCCTCACGGCCGTGATTGGGGCGGACCTATCGCTGCCGGGCGTGGTACAGGCCATGCTCGGCAGCGAGACGAAGTGGCGGGCCGTGGCCTCCTTCTGCGAGGAGGTAATCTCGCGGAAGGAGGCCGCGAGCCGCATTCGCGAGAGCGGGAGACCGCGAGCGAGGCCTCGTCCGAGGCCGGGGGCGGGTGGGCCTCCGGAAGGGCTGGGGAGGCCACCCTGAGAGCGGCGGGCGGGGGTGCGTAGCCCTTGAGGCTCGTGCCACCGCCCGTCGTCTGAGGGGTGGGAGGAATAAGGGACGGCGACGCTCTCGAGGGCGGAGAGGCCAGAGCCGCCCTCGGGAGCGTACGAGCCGGGGTGCGGCCGCGCCGACGGCACGGTCCCAGGGCCGTGCCTCCGGCGCGGCTATGGGGGCCGTGGGCGGTCGCGAGTGTGGGACTCGCGGCCGCCCTCGGGCGGCCCCCGGGAGTGGGACGTCGGAGCATTGTGGCCCTGCTCCGACGTCGGGCGCCAGAGCGCCGAGGAGAAAACAGGGAAGGGAGGGTGAAGTACCCCCTCCCTTCCCTGGAACGGGAGGACACGGGCGCGAGAGCCCTGCACGGGGGAGCACCTGATGTTATGATGTCTTCGGTCCCAGGTGCTCCCCCTGCATAGTGCGAGGATGGCCACCGTGGTGGGTTTTAGTGGGTAGGTCCCGCGCCCGATGGGTTTCCTTCCGGGCGCGGGGAATCCCACACTCCCCCCGCCCCTCCCCAGGCGGCGGGGGGGTCTTTCGAAGATTTCCCCCACGTTAATAAAAAAAAAAAAAAAAAAAATGCGTTATACGTTATACGTTATACGTTATACGTTTTACGTTATACGTTATACGTTATACGTTATACGTGATACGTAATACGTTACATGTTATGCGTTATACGTTTTACGTTATTCGTTATACGTTCTTCGTTACACGTTATACGTTATACGTTAAGCGTTATACGTTTTACGTTATTCGTTATACGTTATACGTTATACGTTATAGGTTATACGTTATACGTTACACGTTATACGTTATACGTTATACGTTATACGTCATAGGTTATACGTTATACGTTATACGTTATACGTTTTACGTTATACGTTATTCGTTATACGTTATACGTTATACGTTATACGTTACACGTTATACGTTATACGTTATACGTAATACGTTATTCGTTATACGTTATACGTTATACGTTATACGTTATACGTTATACGTTATACGTTATACGTTATACGGTATACGTTATACGTTATACGTTATACGGTATACGTTATACGTTATACGTTATACGTTATACGTTATACGTTATACGTTATACGTTATACGTTATACGTTATACGTTATACGTTATACGTTATACGTTATACGATATACGTTATACGCTATTCGTTATACGTTCTCCGTTACACGTTATACGTTATACGTTATGTGTTATACGTTTTACGTTATTCGTTATACGTTATACGTTATACGTTATAGGTTATACGTTATACGTTATACGTTATATGTTATACGTTATACGTTATACGTCATAGGTTATACGTTATACGTTTTACGATATACTTTATACGTTATACGTTATACGTTATACGTTATACGGTATACGTTATACGTTATACGTTATACGTTATACGTTATACGTTATACGTCATAGGTTATACGTTATACGTTATTCTTTATGCGTTATACGTTATACGTTATACGTTATACGTTATACCATATACGTTATACGTTATACGATACACGTATACGTTATACGTTATACGTTATACGTCATAGGTTATACGTTATACGTTTTACGTTATACGTTATTCGTTATACGTTATACGTTATACGTTATACGTTATACGTTATACGTTATACGTTATACGTAATACGTTATTCGTTATACGTTATACGTTATACGTTATACGTTATACATTATACGTTATACGTTATACGTTATACGTTATACGTTCTTCGTTACACGTTATACTTTATACGTTATGCGTTATACGTTTTACGTTATTCGTGATACGTTATACGTTATACGTTATACGTTATACGTTATACGTAATACGTTATTCGTTATACGTTATACGTTATACGTAATACGTTATTCGTTATACGTTATACGTTATACGTTATACGTTATACGTTATACGTTATACCTTATACGTTATACGTTTTACGATATACGTTATACGTTATACGTTCTACGTTCTACGTTATACGTTATACGTTATACGTTATACGTTATACGTTATACGTTATACGTTATACGTTATACGTTATACGTTATACGTTTTACGTTATACGTTATTCGTTATACGTTATACGTTATACGTTATACGTTATACGTTATACGTTATACGTTATACGTTATACGTAATACGTTATTCGTTATACGTTATACGTTATACGTTATACGTTATACATTATACGTTATACGTTATACGTTATACGTTATACGGTATACGTTATACGTTATACGTTATACGTTATACGTTATACGTTATACGTTATACGTTATACGTTATACGTTATACGTTATACGTTATACGTTATACGTTATACGATATACGTTATACGCTATTCGTTATACGTTCTCCGTTACACGTTATACGTTATACGTTATGTGTTATACGTTTTACGTTATTCGTTATACGTTATACGTTATACGTTATAGGTTATACGTTATACGTTATACGTTATATGTTATACGTTATACGTTATACGTCATAGGTTATACGTTATACGTTTTACGATATACTTTATACGTTATACGTTATACGTTATACGTTATACGGTATACGTTATACGTTATACGTTATACGTTATACGTTATACGTTATACGTCATAGGTTATACGTTATACGTTATTCTTTATGCGTTATACGTTATACGTTATACGTTATACGTTATACCATATACGTTATACGTTATACGATACACGTATACGTTATACGTTATACGTTATACGTCATAGGTTATACGTTATACGTTTTACGTTATACGTTATTCGTTATACGTTATACGTTATACGTTATACGTTATACGTTATACGTTATACGTTATACGTAATACGTTATTCGTTATACGTTATACGTTATACGTTATACGTTATACATTATACGTTATACGTTATACGTTATACGTTATACGTTCTTCGTTACACGTTATACTTTATACGTTATGCGTTATACGTTTTACGTTATTCGTGATACGTTATACGTTATACGTTATACGTTATACGTTATACGTAATACGTTATTCGTTATACGTTATACGTTATACGTAATACGTTATTCGTTATACGTTATACGTTATACGTTATACGTTATACGTTATACGTTATACCTTATACGTTATACGTTTTACGATATACGTTATACGTTATACGTTCTACGTTCTACGTTATACGTTATACGTTATACGTTATACGTTATACGTTATACGTTATACGTTATACGTTATACGTTATACGTTATACGTTTTACGTTATACGTTATTCGTTATACGTTATACGTTATACGTTATACGTTATACGTTATACGTTATACGTTATACGTAATACGTTATTCGTTATACGTTATACGTTATACGTTATACGTTATACATTATACGTTATACGTTATACGTTATACGTTATACGTTATACGTTATACGTTATACGTTATACGTTATACGTTATACGTTATACGATACACGTTATACGTTATACGTTATACGTTATACGTCATAGGTTATACGTTATACGTTATTCTTTATGCGTTATACGTTATACGTTATACGTTACACGTTTTACGTTATACGTTATACGTTATACGTTATACGTGATACGTAATACGTTACATGATATGCGTTATACGTTTTACGTTATTCGTTATACGTTCTTCGTTACACGTTGTACGTTATACGTTAAGCGTTATACGTTTTACGTTATTCGTGATACGTTAAACGTTATACGTTATACGTTACACGTTATACGTTATACGTTATACGTAATACGTTATTCGTTATACGTTATACGTTATACGTTATACGTTATACGTTATACGTTATACGTTATACGTTATACGGTATACGTTATACGTTATACGTTATACGGTATACGTTATACGTTATACGTTATACGTTATACGTTATACGTTATACGTTATACGTTATACGTTATACGTTATACGTTATACGTTATACGTTATACGATATACGTTATACGTTATACGATATACGTTATACGCTATTCGTTATACGTTCTCCGTTACACGTTATACGTTATACGTTATGTGTTATACGTTTTACGTTATTCGTTATACGTTATACGTTATACGTTATAGGTTATACGTTATACGTTATACGTTATATGTTATACGTTATACGTTATACGTCATAGGTTATACGTTATACGTTTTACGATATACTTTATACGTTATACGTTATACGTTATACGTTATACGGTATACGTTATACGTTATACGTTATACGTTATACGTTATACGTTATACGTCATAGGTTATACGTTATACGTTATTCTTTATGCGTTATACGTTATACGTTATACGTTATACGTTATACCATATACGTTATACGTTATACGATACACGTATACGTTATATGTTATACGTTATACGTCATAGGTTATACGTTATACGTTTTACGTTATACGTTATTCGTTATACGTTATACGTTATACGTTATACGTTATACGTTATACGTTATACGTTATACGTAATACGTTATTCGTTATACGTTATACGTTATACGTTATACGTTATACATTATACGTTATACGTTATACGTTATACGTTATACGTTCTTCGTTACACGTTATACTTTATACGATATGCGTTATACGTTTTACGTTATTCGTGATACGTTATACGTTATACGTTATACGTTATACGTTATACGTAATACGTTATTCGTTATACGTTATACGTTATACGTAATACGTTATTCGTTATACGTTATACGTTATACGTTATACGTTATACGTTATACGTTATACCTTATACGTTATACGTTTTACGATATACGTTATACGTTATACGTTCTACGTTCTACGTTATACGTTATACGTTATACGTTATACGTTATACGTTATACGTTATACGTTATACGTTATACGTTATACGTTATACGTTTTACGTTATACGTTATTCGTTATACGTTATACGTTATACGTTATACGTTATACGTTATACGTTATACGTTATACGTAATACGTTATTCGTTATACGTTATACGTTATACGTTATACGTTATACATTATACGTTATACGTTATACGTTATACGTTATACGTTATACGTTATACGTTATACGTTATACGTTATACGTTATACGTTATACGACACACGTTATACGTTATACATTATACGTGATACGTAATACGTTACATGTTATGCGTTATACGTTTTACGTTATTCGTTATACGTTCTTCGTTACACGTTATACGTTATACGTTAAGCGTTATACGTTTTACGTTATTCGTGCTACGTTATACGTTATACGTTATGCGTTACACGTTATACGTTATACGTTATACGTTATACGTTATACGTTATACGTCATAGGTTATACGTTATACGTTATTCTTTATGCGTTATACGTTATACGTTATACGTTATACGTTATACGTTATACCATATACGTTATACGTTATACGATACACGTTATACGTTATACGTTATACGTTATACGTCATAGGTTATACGTTATACGTTATTCTTTATGCGTTGTACGTTATACGTTATACGTTATACGTTATACGGTGTACGATATACGTTATGCGTTATACGTTTTACGTTATTCGTTATACGTTATACGTTATACGTTTTACGTTATACGTTATACTTTATACGTTATACGTTATACGTTATACGTTGTACGTTATACGTTATTCGTTATACGTTCTTCGTTACACGTTATACGTTATACGTTATGCGTTATACGTTTTACGTTATTCGTTATACGTTATACGTTATACGTTATAGGTTATACGTTATACGTTACACCTTATACGTTATACGTTATACGTTATACGTCATAGGTTATACGTTATACGTTATACGTTATACGTTTTACGTTATACGTTATACGTTATACGTTATACGTTATACGTTATACGTTATACGTTATACGTTATAGGTTTTACGTTATACGTTATACGTCATAGGTTATGCGTTATACGTTTTACGTTATTCTTTATACGTTATACGTTATACGTTATACGTTATACGTTATACGTTATACGTAATATGTAATGCGTCATACGTTTTACGTTATTCGTTATACGTTTTTCGTTACAAGTTATGCGTTATACGTCATATGTTATAAGTTATACGTCATAAGTTATACGATACACGTTATACGTTATACGAAATATGTAATACGTAATACGCCTTACGTTATTCGTTATACGTTCTTCGTTACACGTTATACTTTATACGTTATGCGTTATACGTTTTACGTTATTCGTTATACGTTATACGTTATACCATATACGTTATACGTTATACGATACACGTTATACGTTATACGTTATACGTTATACGTCATAGGTTATACGTTATACGTTATTCTTTATGCGTTGTACGTTATACGTTATACGTTACACGTTATACGGTGTACGATATACGTTATGCGTTATACGTTTTACGTTATTCGTTATACGTTATACGTTATACGTTTTACGTTATACGTTATACTTTATACGTTATACGTTATACGTTATACGTTATACGTTATACGTTATTCGTTATACGTTCTTCGTTACACGTTATACGTTAAACGTTATGCGTTATACGTTATACGTTATACGTTATACGTTATACGTTATACGTTAGACGTTATACGTTATACGTTATACGATATACGTTATACGTTATTCGTTATACGTTCTCCGTTACACGTTATACGTTATACGTTATGTGTTATACGTTTTACGTTATTCGTTATACGTTATACGTTATACGTTATAGGTTATACGTTATACGTTATACGTTATACGTTATACGTTATACGTTATACGTCATAGGTTATACGTTATACGTTTTACGATATACGTAATATGTAATGAGTCATACGTTTTACGTTATTCGTTATACGTTTTTCGTTACAAGTTATGCGTTATACGTCATATGTAATGCGTCATACGTTTTACGTTATTCGTTATACGTTTTTCGTTACAAGTTATGCGTTATACGTCATATGTTATAAGTTATACGTCATAAGTTACACGATACACGTTATACGTTATACGAAATATGTAATACGTAATACGCCTTACGTTATTCGTTATACGTTCTTCGTTACACGTTATACTTTATACGTTATGCGTTGTACGTTTTACGTTATTCGTGATACGTTATACGTTTTACGTTATACGTTATACGTTATACGTTATACGTAATACGTTATACGTTATACGTTATACGTGATACGTAATACGTTACATGTTATGCGTTATACGTTTTTCGTTATTCGTTATACGTTCTTCGTTACACGTTATACGTTATACGTAAAGCGTTATACGTTTTACGTTATTCGTGATACGTTATACGTTATACGTTATGCGTTACACGTTATACGTTATACGTTATACGTTATACGTTATACGTTATACGTCATAGGTTATACGTTATACGTTATTCTTTATGCGTTATACGTTATACGTTATACGTTACACGTTATACGTTATACCATATACGTTATACGTTATACGATACACGTTATACGTTATACGTTATACGTTATACGTCATAGGTTATACGTTATACGTTATTCTTTATGCGTTGTACGTTATACGTTATACGTTATACGTTATACGGTGTACGATATACGTTATGCGTTATACGTTTTACGTTATTCGTTATACGTTATACGTTATACGTTTTACGTTATACGTTATACTTTATACGTTATACGTTATACGTTATACGTTGTACGTTATACGTTATTCGTTATACGTTCTTCGTTACACGTTATACGTTATACGTTATGCGTTATACGTTTTACGTTATTCGTTATACGTTATACGTTATACGTTATAGGTTATACGTTATACGTTACACGTTATACGTTATACGTTATACGTTATACGTCATAGGTTATACGTTATACGTTATACGTTTTACGTTATACGTTATTCGTTATACGTTATACGTTATACGTTATACGTTATACGTTATACGTAATACGTTATTCGTTATACGTTACACGTTATACGTTATACGTTATACGTTATACGTTATACGTTATACGTTATACGTTATAGGTTTTACGTTATACGTTATACGTCATAGGTTATGCGTTATACGTTTTACGTTATTCTTTATACGTTATACGTTATACGTTATACGTTATACGTTATACGTTATACGTAATATGTAATGCGTCATACGTTTTACGTTATTCGTTATACGTTTTTCGTTACAAGTTATGCGTTATACGTCATATGTTATAAGTTATACGTCATAAGTTATACGATACACGTTATACGTTATACGAAATATGTAATACGTAATACGCCTTACGTTATTCGTTATACGTTCTTCGTTACACGTTATACTTTATACGTTATGCGTTATACGTTTTACGTTATTCGTTATACGTTATACGTTATACGTTATAGGTTTTACGTTATACGTTATACGTTATACGTTATACGTTGTACGTTATACGTTATAAGTTGTACGTTATACGATGTACGTTATACGTTAATCTTTATACGTTCTTCGTTACACGTTATACGTTATACGTTATACGTTATACGTTATACGTTATACGTTATACGTTATACGTTATACGTTATACGTTATACGTTATACGTTATACGTTATACGTTATACGTTATACGTTATACGTTATACGTTATACGGTATACGTTATACGTTATACGTTATACGTTATACATTATACGTTATACGTTATACGTTATACGTTATACGTTATACGTTTTACGATATACGTTATACGTTGTACGTTATACGTTATACGATATACGTTATACGTTATTCGTTATACGTTCTTCGTTACACGTTATACGTTATACGTTATGCGTTATACGTTTTACGTTATTCGAAATACGTTATACGTTATACGTAATTCTTTATACGTTATACGTTATACGTTTTACGATATACGTTATACGTTATACGTTATACGTTATACGTTATACCTTATACGTTATACGTTATACATTATACGTTATACGATATACGTTATACGTTATTCGTTATACGTTCTTCGTTACACGTTATACGTTATACGTCATGCGTTATACGTTTTACGATATTCGTTATACGTTATACGTTATACGTTATACGTTATAGGTTATACGTTATATGTTATACGTTATACGTTATACGTTATATGTTATACGTTATACGTCATTGGTTATACGTTATACGGTATACGTTATACGTTATACGTTATACGTTATACGTTATACTTTATACGTTATACGTTATACGTTGTACGTTATACGTTATACGCTATACGTTATACGTTATAAGTTAGACGCTATACGTCATAGGTCATACGTTATACGTTATACGTTATACGTAATATGTAACGCGTCATACGTTTTACGTTATTCTTTATACTTTTTTCGTTACAAGTTATACGTTATACGTTATACGTTATAAGTTGTACGTCATTCGTTATACGATACACGTTATACGTTATACGAGATATGTAATACGTAATACGTTTTACGTTATTCGTTATACGTTATACAATATACGTTATACGTTATACGTTATACGTTATTCGTTATACGTTCTTCGTTACACGTTATACGTTATACGTTATGCGTTATACGTTTTACGTTATTCGTTATACGTTATACGTTATACGTAATTCTTTATACGTCATACGTTATACGTTTTGGGATATACGTTATACGTTATACGTTATACGTTATAGGTTATACGTTATACGTTATACGTTATACGTTATACGTTATACGTTTTACGTTATACGTTATACGTCATACGTTCTACGTTATACGATATACGTTATACGTTATTCGTTATACGTTCTTCGTTACACGTTATACGTTATACGTCATGCGTTATACGTTTTACGATATTCGTTATACGTTATACGTTATACGTTATACGTTATAGGTTATACGTTATATGTTATACGTTATACGTTATACGTTATACGTTATACGTTATACGTTATACGTCATTGGTTATACGTTATACGGTATACGTTATACGTTATACGTTATACGTTATACGTTATACTTTATACGTTATACGTTATACGTTATACGTTATACGTTATACGCTATACTTTATACGTTATAAGTTAGACGTTATACATCATAGGTTATACGTTATACGTTATACGTTATACGTAATATGTAATGCGTCATACGTTTTACGTTATTCTTTATACTTTTTTCGTTACAAGTTATACGTTATACGTTATACGTTATAAGTTGTACGTCATTCGTTATACGATACACGTTATACGTTATACGTTATACGTTATACGATACACGTTATACGTTATACGTTATACGTTATAGGTCATAGGTTATACGTTATACGTTATTCTTTATGCGTTATACGTTATACGTTATATAGTACGTTATACGTTTTACGTTATACGTTATACGTTATACGTTATACGTTATACGTTATACGTTATACGTTATACGTTATACGTTATACGTTATACGTTATACGTTATACGTTATACGTTATACGTTATACGTTATACGTTATACGTTATACGTTATACGTTATACGTTATACGTTATACGTTATACGGTATACGTTATACGTTATACGTTATACGTTATACGTTATACATTATACGTTATACGTCATACGTTATACGTTATACGTTATACGTTTTACGATATACGTTATACGTTGTACGTTATACGTTATACGATATACGTTATACGTTATTCGTTATACGTTCTTCGTTACACGTTATACGTTATACGTTATGCGTTATACGTTTTACGTTATTCGTTATACGTTATACGTTATACGTAATTCTTTATACGTTATACGTTATACGTTATAGGTTATACGTTATATGTTATACGTTATACGTTATACGTTATACGTTATACGTTATACGTTATACGTTATACGTCATTGGTTATACGTTATACGGTATACGTTATACGTTATACGTTATACGTTATACGTTATACGTTATACTTTATACGTTACACGATATACGTTATACGTTATTCGTTATACGTTCTTCGTTACACGTTATACGTTATACGTTATACGTTATACGTTATACGTTATACGTTATACGTTAGACGTTATACGTTATGCGCTATACGTTATACGTTATAAGTTATACGTTATCCGTTATACGTTATACGTTATACGTTATACGTTATACGTTATACGTTATACGTTATACGTTATACGTTATTCGTTATACGTTCTTCGTTACACGTTATACGTTATACGTTATGCGTTATACGTTTTGCGTTATTCGTTACACGTTATACGTTATACGTATTGTGTAACGCGTCATACGTTTTACGTTATTCGTAATACGTTTTTCGTTACAAGTTATACGTTATACGTCATACGTTATAAGTAATACGTCATAAGTTATACGATACACGTTATACGTTATACGAAATATGTAATACGAAATACGTTTTACGTTATTCGTTATACGTTCTTCGTTACACGTTATACGTTATACGTTATACGTTATACGTTATACGTCATACGTTCTACGTTATACGATATACGTTATACGTTATTCGTTATACGTTCTTCGTTACACGTTATACGTTATACGTCATGCGTTATACGTTATAGGTTATACGTTATATGTTATACGTTATACGTTATACGTTATACGTTATACGTTATACGTTATATGTTATACGTTATACGTTATACGTTATACGTTATACGTTATACGTCATTGGTTATACGTTATACGGTATACGTTATACGTCATTGGTTAGACGTTATACGGTATACGTTATACGTTATACGTTATACGTTATACGTTATACTTTATACGTTATACGATATACGTTATACGTTATTCGTTATACGTTCTTCGTTACACGTTATACGTTATACGTTATACGTTATACGTTATACGTTATACGTTAGACGTTAGACGTTATACGTTATGCGCTATACGTTATACGTTATACGTTATACGTTATCCGTTATACGTTATACGTTATACGTTATACGTTATACGTTATACGTTATACGTTATACGTTATACGTTATACGTTATACGTTATACGTTATACGTTATACGTTATACGTTATACGTTATACGTTATACGTTATACGTTATACGTTATACGTTATACGATATACGTTATACGTTATTCGTTATACGTTCTTCGTTACACGTTATACGTTATACGTTATGCGTTATACGTTATACGTTATACGTTATACCTTATACGTTATACGTTTTACGATATACGTTATACGTTATACGTTCTACGTTATACGTTATACGTTATACGTTATACGTTATACGTTATACGTTATACGTAATACGTTATACGTTATACGTTATACGTTATACGTTTTACGTTATACGTTATTCGTTATACGTTATACGTTATACGTTATACGTTATACGTTATACGTTATACGTTATACGTTATACGTTATACGTTATACGTTATACGTTATACGTTATACGTTATACGTTATACGTTATACGTTATACGTTATACGGTATACGTTATACGTTATACGTTATACGTTAGACGTTATACGTTATGCGCTATACGTTATACGTTATAAGTTATACGTTATCCGTTATACGTTATACGTTATACGTTATACGTTATACGTTATACGTTATACGTTATACGTTATACGTTATTCGTTATACGTTCTTCGTTACACGTTATACGTTATACGTTATGCGTTATACGTTTTACGTTATTCGTTATACGTTATACGTTATACGTAATTCTTTATACGTTATACGTTATACGTTATAGGTTATACGTTATACGTTATACGTTATACGTAATACGTTATACCTTATACGTTATACGTTATACGTTTTACGTTATACGTTATTCGTTATACGTTATACGTTATACGTTATACGTTATACGTTATACGTTATACGTTATACGTTATACGTTATACGTTATACGTTATACGTTATACGTTATACGTTATACGTTATACGTTATACGTTATACGTTATACGTTATACGGTATACGTTATACGTTATACGTTATACGTTATACGTTACACGTTATGCGTTATACGTTATACGTTATACGTTATACGTCATGCGTTATACGTTTTACGATATTCGTTATACGTTATACGTTATACGTTATACGTTATAGGTTATACGTTATATGCTATACGTTATACGTTAGACGTAATACGTTATACGTTATACGTTATACGTTATACGTTATACGTTATACGTCATAGGTTATACGTTATGCGTTATACGTTATACGTTATACGTTATGCGTTATACGTTTTACGTTATTCGTTATACGTTATACGTTATACGTTATACGTTATACGTTATGCGTTATACGTTATACGTTATACGTTATACGTTATACGTTATACGTTATACGTTATACGATATACGTTATACGTTATTCGTTATACGTTCTTCGTTACACGTTATACGTTATACGTTATGCGTTATACGTTATACGTTATACGTTATACCTTATACGTTATACGTTTTACGATATACGTTATACGTTATACGTTCTACGTTATACGTTATACGTTATACGTTATACGTTATACGTTATACGTTATACGTAATACGTTATACGTTATACGTTATACGTTATACGTTTTACGTTATACGTTATTCGTTATACGTTATACGTTATACGTTATACGTTATACGTTATACGTAATACGTTATTCGTTATACGTTATACGTTATACGTTATACGTTATACATTATACGTTATACGTTATACGTTATACATTATACGTTATACGTTATACGTTATACGTCATACGTTATACGTTATACGTTATACGATACACGTTATACGTTATACGTTATACGTTATACGTCGTAGGTTATACTTTATACGTTATTCTTTATGCGTTATACGTTATACGTTATACGTTATACGTTATACGTTTTACGTTATACGTTATACGTTATACGTTATACGTGATACGTAATACGTTACATGCTATGCGTTATACGTTTTACGTTATTCGTTATACGTTATACGTTATATGTTATACGTTATACGTTATACGTTATACGTTATACGTTATACGTTATACGTTATACGTGATACGTAATATGTTACATGTTATGCGTTATACGTTTTACGTTATTCGTTATACGTTCTTCGTTACACGTTATACGTTATACGTTATGCGTTATACGTTTTACGTTATTCGTGATACGTTATACGTTATACGTCATAAGTTATACGTTATACGTTATACGGTATACGTTATACGTTATACGTTATACGTTATACGTTATACGTTATACGTTATACATTATACGTTATACGTCATACGTTATACGTTATACGTTATACGTTATACGTTATACGTTATACGATACACGTTATACGTTATACGTTATACGTTATAGGTCATAGGTTATACGTTATACGTTATTCTTTATGCGTTATACGTTATACGTTATATAGTACGTTATACGTTTTACGTTATTCGTAATACGTTCTTCGTTACACGTTATACGTTATACGTTTTACGTTATACGTTATACGTTATACGTTATACGTTATACGTTATAAGTTGTACGTCATTCGTTATACGATACACATTATACGTTATACGAAATATGTAATACGTAATACGTTTTACGTTATTCGTTATACGTTATACAATATACGTTATACGTTATACGTTATATGTTATACGTTATACGTTATACGTTATACGTTATACGTAACACGTTATTCGTAATACATTATACGTGATACGTTACATGTTATGCGTTATACGTTTTACGTTATTCGTTATACGTGATACGTTATACGTTATACGTTATACGTTATACGTTATACGTTATACGTTATACGTTGTACGTTATACGTTATACGTTATACGTTATACGTTATACGTTCTACGTTATACGTTATACGTTATACGTTATACGTTATACGTCATACGTTATACGTTATACGTTATACGTTATACGTTATACGTTATACGTAATATGTAATGCGTCATACGTTTTACGCTATTCGTTATACGTTTTTCGTTACAAGTTATGCGTTATACGTCATATGTTATAAGTTATACGTCATACGTTATACGATACACGTTATACGTTATACGAAATATGTAATACGTAATACGCCTTACGTTATTCGTTATACGTTCTTCGTTACACGTTATACTTTATACGTTATGCGTTATACGTTTTACGTTATTCGTGATACGTTATACGTTTTACGTTATACGTTATACGTTATACGTTATACGTTATACGTTATACGTTATGCGTTATACGTTATACGCTATACGTTATACGTTATACGTTATACGTTATACGTTATACGTTATACGTGATACGTTATACGTAATACGTTATACGTTATACGTTATACGTTATACGTTTTACGTTATACGTTATACGTTATACGTTATACGTTATACGTTATACGTTATACGTTATACGTTATACGTTATACGTTATACGTTATACGTTATACGTTATACGTTATACGTTATACGTTATACGTTATAGCTTATACGTTATACGTTATACGTTATACGTTATACGTTATACGATATACGTTATACGTTATTCGTTATACGTTCTTCGTTACACGTTATACGTTATACGTTATGCGTTATACGTTTTACGTTATTCGTTATACGTTATACGTTATACGTTATAGGTTATACGTTATACGTTATACGTTATGCGTTATACGTTTTACGTTATTCGTGATACGTTATACGTTTTACGTTATACGTTATACGTTATACGTTATACGTTATACGTTATACGTTATACGTTATACGTTATACGTTATACGTTATACGTTATACGTTATACGTTATACGTTATACGTTATACGTTATACGTTATACGTTATACGTTATACGTTATACGTTATACGTTATACGTTATACGTTATACGTTATACGGTATACGTTATACGTTATACGTTATACGTTATACATTATACGTTATACGTTATACGTTATACGTTATACGTTATACGTTTTACGATATACGTTATACGTTGTACGTTATACGTTATACGATATACGTTATACGTTATTCGTTATACGTTCTTCGTTACACGTTATACGTAATACGTTATGCGTTATACGTTTTACGTTATTCGTTATACGTTATACGTTATACGTAATTCTTTATACGTTATACGTTATACGTTAGACGTTATACGTTATGCGCTATACGTTATACGTTATACGTTATACGTTATCCGTTATACGTTATACGTTATACGTTATACGTTATACGTTATACGTTATACGTTATACGTTATACGTTATAGGTTATACGTTATATGTTATACGTTATACGTTAGACGTAATACGTTATACGTTATACGTTATACGTTATACGTTATACGTTATACGTCATAGGTTATACGTTATGCGTTATACGTTATACGTTATACGTTATGCGTTATACGTTTTACGTTATTCGTTATACGTTATACGTTATACGTTATACGTTATACGTTATGCGTTATACGTTTTACGTTATACGTTATACGTTATACGTTATACGTTATACGTTATACGTTATACGATATACGTTATACGTTATTCGTTATACGTTCTTCGTTACACGTTATACGTTATACGTTATGCGTTATACGTTATACGTTATACCTTATACCTTATACGTTATACGTTTTACGATATACGTTATACGTTATACGCTCTACGTTATACGTTATACGTTATACGTTATACGTTATACGTTATACGTTATACGTAATACGTTATACGTTATACGTTATACGTTATACGTTTTACGTTATACGTTATTCGTTATACGTTATACGTTATACGTTATACGTTATACGTTATACGTAATACGTTATTCGTTATACGTTATACGTTATACGTTATACGTTATACATTATACGTTATACGTTATACGTGATACGTAATATGTTACATGTTATGCGTTATACGATTTACGTTATTCGTTATACGTTCTTCGTTACACGTTATACGTTATACGTTTTGCGTTATACGTTTTACGTTATTCGTGATACGTTATACGTTATACGTCATAAGTTATACGTTATACGTTATACGGTATACGTTATACGTTATACGTTATACGTTATACGTTATACGTTATACGTTATACATTATACGTTATACGTCATACGTTATACGTTATACGTTATACGTTATACGTTATACGTTATACGTTATACGATACACGTTGTACGTTATACGTTATACGTTATAGGTCATAGGTTATACGTTATACGTTATTCTTTATGCGTTATACGTTATACGTTATATAGTACGTTATACGTTTTACGTTATTCGTTATACGTTCTTCGTTACACGTTATACGTTATGCGTTATACGTTTTACGTTATTCGTTATACGTTATACGTTATACGTTATAGGTTATACGTTATACGTTATACGTTATACGTTATACGTTATACGTTATACGTCATACGTTATACGTTATACGTTATACGATACACGTTATACGTTATACGTTATACGTTATACGTCATAGGTTACACTCTATACGTTATTCTTTATGCGTTATACGTTATACGTTATACGTTATACGTTATACGTTTTACGTTATACGTTATACGTTATACGTTATAGGTGATACGTAATACGTTACATGTTATGCGTTATACGTTTTACGTTATTCGTTATACGTTATACGTTATACGTTATACGTTATACGTTATACGTTATACGTTATACGTTATACGTTATACGTTATACGTTATACGTTATACGTTATACGTGATACGTAATATGTTACATGTTATGCGTTATACGTTTTACGTTATTCGTTATACGTTCTTCGTTACACGTTATACGTTATACGTTATGCGTTATACGTTTTACGTTATTCGTGATACGTTATACGTTATACGTCATAAGTTATACGTTATACGTTATACGGTATACGTTATACGTTATACGTTATACGTTATACGTTATACGTTATACGTTATACGTTTTACGTTATACATTATACGTTATACGTTATACGTTATACGTTATACGTTATACGTTATACGTTATACGTTATACGTTGTACGTTATACGTTATACGTTATACGTTATACGTTATACGTTATACGTTCTACGTTATACGTTATACGTTATACGTTATACGTTATACGTTATACGTTATACGCTATACGTTATACGTTATACGTTATACGTTATACGTTATACGTCATACGTTATACGTTATACGTTATACGTTATACGTTATACGTTATACGTTATACGTTATACGTTATACGTTATACGTGATACGTTATACGTTATACGTTATACGTTATACGTTATACGTTATACGTTATACGTTATACGTCATACGTTACACGTTATACGTTATACGTTATACGTTATACGTTATACGTTATACGTTATAGGTTATACGTTATACGTTATACGTTTTACGTTATACGTTATACGTTATACGTTATACGTTATACGTTATACGTTATACGTTATACGTTATACGTTATACGTTATGCGTTATACGTTATACGTTATACGTTATACGTTTTACGTTATACGTTATACGTTATACGTTATACGCTATACGTTACACGTTATACCTTATACGTTATACGTTATACGTTATTCGTTATACGGTATACGTTATACGTGATACGGTATACGTTGTACGTTATACGTTATACGTTATACGTTATACGTTATACGTTATACGTTATACGTTATACGTTATACGTTATACGTTATACGTTATACGTTATACGTTATACGTTATACGTTATACGTCATAGGTTATACGTTATACGTTATACGTTATACGTTATACGTTATACGTTATACGTTATACATTATACGGTATACGTTGTACGTTATACGTTATACGTTATACGTTATACGTTATACGTTATACGTTATACGTTATACGTTATACGTTATACGTTATACGTTATACGTCATAGGTTATACGTTATGCGTTATACGTTATACGTTATACGTTATACGTTATACGTTATACGTTATACGTTATACGTTATACGTTATACGTTATAGGTTATACGTTATACGTTATACGTTATACGTTATACGTGATACGTTATACGTTATACGTTATACGTTATACGTTATACGTTATACGTCATACGTTACACGTTATACGTTATACGTTATACGTTATACGTTATACGTTATACGTTATAGGTTATACGTTATACGTTATACGTTTTACGTTATACGTTATACGTTATACGTTATACGTTATACGTTATACGTTATACGTTATACGTTATGCGTTATACGTTATACGTTATACGTTATACGTTTTACGTTATACGTTATACGTTATACGTTATACGCTATACGTTACACGTTATACCTTATACGTTATACGTTATACGTTATTCGTTATACGGTATACGTTATACGTGATACGGTATACGTTGTACGTTATACGTTATACGTTATACGTTATACGTTATACGTTATACGTTATACGTTATACGTTATACGTTATACGTTATACGTTATACGTTATACGTTATACGTTATACGTTATACGTTATACGTTATACGTCATAGGTTATACGTTATGCGTTATACGTTATACGTTATACGTTATACGTTATACGTTATACGTTATACGTTATACGGTATACGTTATACGTTATACGTTATACGTTATACGTTATACGTTATACGTTATACGTTATACGTTATACGTTATACGTTATACTTTATACGTTATACGTTATACGTTATACGTTATACGTTATACGTCATAGGTTATACGTTATGCGTTATACGTTATACGTTATACGGTATACGTTATACGTGATACGGTATACGTTGTACGTTATACGTTATACGTTATACGTTATACGTTATACGTTATACGTTATACGTTATACGTTATACGTTATACGTTATACGTCATAGGTTATACGTTATGCGTTATACGTTATACGTTATACGTTATGCGTTATACGTTATACGTTATACGTTATACGTTATACGTTATACGTTATACGTTATACGGTATACGTTATACGTTATACGTTATACGTTATACGTTATACGTTATACGTTATACGTTATACATTATACGGTATACGTTGTACGTTATACGTTATACGTTATACGTTATACGTTTTACGTTATACGTTATACGTTATACGTTATACGCTATACGTTACACGTTATACCTTATACGTTATACGTTATACGTTATTCGTTATACGGTATACGTTATACGTGATACGGTATACGTTGTACGTTATACGTTATACGTTATACGTTATACGTTATACGTTATACGTTATACGTTATACGTTATACGTTATTCGTTATACGTTATACGTTATACGTTATACGTTATACGTTATACGTTATACGTTATACGTCATAGGTTATACGTTATGCGTTATACGTTATACGTTATACGTTATACGTTATACGTTATACGTTATACGTTATACGTTGTACGTTATACGTTATACGTTGTACGTTATACGTTATACGTCATAGGTTATACGTTATGCGTTATACGTTATACGTTATACGTTATGCGTTATACGTTATACGTTATACGTTATACGTTATACGTTATACGTTATACGTTATACGGTATATGTTATACGTTATACGTTATACGTTATACGTTATACGTTATACGTTATACGTTATACGTTATACGTTATACGCTATACGTTACACGTTATACCTTATACGTTATACGTTATACGTTATACGTTATTCTTTATACGGTATACGTTATACGTGATACGGTATACGTTGTACGTTATACGTTATACGTTATACGTTATACGTTATACGTTATACGTTATACGTTATACGTTATACGTTATACGTTATACGTTATACGTTATACGTTATACGTTATACGTTATACGTCATAGGTTATACGTTATGCGTTATACGTTATACGTTATACGTTATACGTTATACGTTATACGTTATACGTTATACGTTGTACGTTATACGTTATACGTTGTACGTTATACGTTATAAGTTGTACGTTATACGATATACGTTATACGTTATTCTTTATACGTTCTTCGTTACACGTTATACGTTATACGTTATACGTTATACGTTTTACGTTATTCGTTCTACGTTATACGTTATACGATATACGTTATACGTTATACGTTATACGTTATACGTTATACGTTATACGTTTTACGTTATTCGTTATACGTTATACGTTATACGTTATACGTTATACGTTATACGTTATACGTTATACGTTATTCTTTATACGTTATACGTTATACGTTATACGTTATACGTTATACGTTTTACGTTATTCGTTATACGTTATACGTTATACGTTATACGTCATAGGTTATACGTTATACGTTATGCGTTATACGTTATACATTATACGTTATACGATATACGTTATACGTTATGCGTTATGCGTTCTTCGTTACACGTTATACGTTATTCGGTATGCGTTATACGTTATACGTTATACGTTATACGTTATACTTTATACGTTATACGTTATACGTTATACGCTATACGTTATACGTTATACGTTATACGTTATACGTTACACGTTATACGTCATAGGTTATACGTTATACGTTATACGTTATACGTTATACGTTATACGTTATACGTTATACGTCATAGGTTATACGTTATACGTTATACGTTATACGTCATAGGTTATACGTTATACGTTATACGTTGTACGTTATACGTTATACGTTATACGTTTTACGGTATTCGTTATACGTTATACGTTATACGATATACGTTATACGTTATACGTTATACGTTATACGTTATACGTTATACGTTATACGTTATACGTTATACTTTATACGTTATAGGTGTTACGTTATACGTTATACGTCATAGGTTATACGTTATATGTTATACGTTATACGTTTTACGTTATACGTCATACGTTATACGTTATACGTTATACGTTATACGTTATACGTTATACGTTATACGTTATTCGTAATACGTTATACGTGATACGTTATACTTTGTACGTTATACGTTATACGTTATACGTTATACATTATACGTTATACGTTATTCGTAATACGTTATACGTGATACGTTATACTTTGTACGTTATACGTTATACGTTATACGTTATACATTATACGTTATACGTTATACATTACATGTTATACGTTATACATTACATGTTATGCGTTATACGTTATACGTTATACGTTATACGTTATACGTTATACGTTATGCGTTATACGTTATACGTGATACGTTATACGTTATACGTTATACGTTATACGTTATACGTTGTACGTTATACGTTATAAGTTGTACGTTATACGATATACGTTATACGTTATACGTTATACGTTATACGTTATACGTTATTCGTAATACGTTATACGTGATACGTTATACTTTGTACGTTATACGTTATACGTTATACGTTATACATTATACGTTATACGTTATACATTACATGTTATACGTTATACATTACATGTTATGCGTTATACGTTATACGTTATACGTTATACGTTATACGTTATACGTTATACGTTATACGTTATACGTTATACGTTATACGTAATACGTTATACGTTATACGTTATACGTTATACGCTATACGTTATACGTTATACGTTATACGTTATACGTTATACGTTATACGTTATACGTTATACGTTATACGTTATACGTTATACGTTATACGTTGTACGTTATACGTTATAAGTTGTACGTTATACGATATACGTTATACGTTATTCTTTATACGTTCTTCGTTACACGTTATACGTTATACGTTATACGTTATACGTTATACGTTTTACGTTATTCGTTATACGTTATACGTTATAGGATGTACGTTATACGTTATACGTTATACGTTATACGTTATACGTTATACGTTATACTTTATACGTTATAGGTGTTACGTTATACGTTATACGTCATAGGTTATACGTTATATGTTATACGTTATACGTTATACGTTATACGTCATACGTTATACGTTATACGTTATACGTTATACGTTATACGTTATACGTTATACGTTATTCGTAATACGTTATACGTGATACGTTATACTTTGTACGTTATACGTTATACGTTATACGTTATACGTTATACATTATACGTTATACGTTATTCGTAATACGTTATACGTGATACGTTATACTTTGTACGTTATACGTTATACGTTATACGTTATACACTATACGTTATACGTTATACATTACATGTTATACGTTATACATTACATGTTATGCGTTATACGTTATACGTTATACGTTATACGTTATACGTTATACGTTATGCGTTATACGTTATACGTTATACGTAATACGTTATACGTTATACGTTATACGTTATACGCTATACGTTATACGTTATACGTTATACGTTATACGTTATACGTTATACGTTATACGTTAAACGTTATACGTTATACGTTATACGTTATACGTTGTACGTTATACGTTATAAGTTGTACGTTATACGATATACGTTATACGTTATTCTTTATACGTTCTTCGTTACACGTTATACGTTATACGTTACACGTTATACGTTATACGTTATACGTTATACGTTTTACGTTATTCGTTATACGTTATACGTTATACGATATACGTTATACGTTATACGTTATACGTTATGCGTCATACGTTCTACGATATTCGTTATACGTTATACGTTATTAGTTATACGTTATACGTTATACGTTATACGTCATAGGTTATACGTTATACGTTATGCGTTATACGTTATACATTATACGTTATACGATATACGTTATACGTTATGCGTTATGCGTTCTTCGTTACACGTTATACGTTATTCGGTATGCGTTATACGTTTTACGTTATATGTTATACGTTATACGTTATACTTTATACGTTATACGTTATACGTTATGCGTTATACGTTATACGTTATACGTTATACGTTACACGTTATACGTCATAGGTTATACGTTATACGTTATACGTTATACGTTATACGTTATACGTTATACGTTATACGTTATACGTCATAGGTTATACGTTATATGTTATACGTTATACGTTATACGTTATACGTCATACGTTATACGTTATACGTTATACGTTATACGTTATACGTTATACGTTATACGTTATACGTTATACGTTATTCGTAATACGTTATACGTGATACGTTATACTTTGTACGTTATACGTTATACGTTATACGTTATACGTTATACATTATACGTTATACGTTATTCGTAATACGTTATACGTGATACGTTATACTTTGTACGTTATACGTTATACGTTATACGTTATACACTATACGTTATACGTTATACATTACATGTTATACGTTATACATTACATGTTATGCGTTATACGTTATACGTTATACGTTATACGTTATACGTTATACGTTATGCGTTATACGTTATACGTGATACGTTATACGTTATACGTTATACGTTATACGTTATACGTTATACGTTATACGTTATACGTTATACGTTATACGTTATACGTTATACGTTATACGTTATACGTTGTACGTTATACGTTATAAGTTGTACGTTATACGTTATAAGTTGTAAGTTATACGATATACGTTATACGTTATTCTTTATACGTTCTTCGTTACACGTTATACGTTATACGTTACACGTTATACGTTATACGTTATACGTTATACGTTTTACGTTATTCGTTATACGTTATACGTTATACGATATACGTTATACGTTATACGTTATACGTTATGCGTCATACGTTCTACGATATTCGTTATACGTTATACGTTATTAGTTATACGTTATACGTTATACGTTATACGTCATAGGTTATACGTTATACGTTATGCGTTATACGTTATACATTATACGTTATACGATATACGTTATACGTTATGCGTTATGCGTTCTTCGTTACACGTTATACGTTATTCGGTATGCGTTATACGTTTTACGTTATATGTTATACGTTATACGTTATACTTTATACGTTATACGTTATACGTTATGCGTTATACGTTATACGTTATACGTTATACGTTACACGTTATACGTCATAGGTTATACGTTATACGTTATACGTTATACGTTATACGTTATACGTTATACGTTATACGTTATACGTCATAGGTTATACGTTATATGTTATACGTTATACGTTATACGTTATACGTCATACGTTATACGTTATACGTTATACGTTATACGTTATACGTTATACGTTATACGTTATTCGTAATACGTTATACGTGATACGTTATACTTTGTACGTTATACGTTATACGTTATACGTTATACATTATACGCTATACGTTATTCGTAATACGTTATACGTGTTACGTTATACTTTGTACGTTATACGTTATACGTTATACGTTATACACTATACGTTATACGTTATACATTACATGTTATACGTTATACATTACATGTTATGCGTTATACGTTATACGTTATACGTTATACGTTATACGTTATACGTTATACGCTATACGTTATACGTTATACGTTATACGTTATACGTTATACGTTATACGTTATACGTTATACGTTATACGTTATACGTTATACGTTGTACGTTATACGTTATAAGTTGTACGTTATACGATATACGTTATACGTTGTTCTTTATACGTTCTTCGTTACACGTTATACGTTATACGTTATACGTTATACGTTATACGTTTTACGTTATTCGTTATACGTTATACGTTATACGATATACGTTATACGTTATACGTTATACGTTATACGTTATACGTTATACGTTATACTTTATACGTTATAGGTGTTACGTTATACGTTATACGTCATAGGTTATACGTTATATGTTATACGTTATACGTTATACGTTATACGTCATACGTTATACGTTATACGTTATACGTTATACGTTATACGTTATACGTTATGCGTTATTCGTAATACGTTATACGTGATACGTTATACTTTGTACGTTATACGTTATACGTTATACGTTATACATTATACGTTATACATTATTCGTAATACGTTATACGTGATTCGTTATACTTTGTACGTTATACGTTATACGTTATACGTTATACACTATACGTTATACGTTATACATTACATGTTATACGTTATACATTACATGTTATGCGTTATACGTTATACGTTATACGTTATACGTTATACGTTATACGTTATGCGTTATACGTTATACGTGATACGTTATACGTTATACGTTATACGTTATACGTTATACGTTATACGTTATACGTTATACGTTATACGTTATACGTTATACGTTATACGTTATACGTTATACGTTGTACGTTATACGTTATAAGTTGTACGTTATACGATATACGTTATACGTTATTCTTTATACGTTCTTCGTTACACGTTATACGTTATACGTTATACGTTATACGTTTTACGTTATTCGTTATACGTTATACGTTATACGATATACGTTATACGTTATACGTTATACGTTATGCGTTATACGTTCTACGATATACGTTATGCGTTATACGTTATTAGTTATACGTTATACGTTATACATTATACGTCATAGGTTATACGTTATACGTTATGCGTTATACGTTATACATTATACGTTATACGATACACGTTATACGTTATGCGTTATGCGTTCTTCGTTACACGTTATACGTTATTCGGTATGCGTTATACGTTATACATTATACGTTATACGATATACGTTATACGTTATGCGTTATGCGTTCTTCGTTACACGTTATACGTTATTCGGTATGCGTTATAAGTTATACGTTATACGTTATACGTTATACTTTATACGTTATACGTTATACGTTATACGCTATACGTTATACGTTATACGTTATAATTTGTACGTTATACGATATACGTTATACGTTATTCTTTATACGTTCTTCGTTACACGTTATACGTTATACGTTATACGTTATACGTTATACGTTATACGTTGTACGTCATAGGTTATACGTTATACGTTATACGTTGTACGTTATACGTTATAAGTCATACGTTATACGTCATAGGTTATACGTTGAACGTTATACGTTATACGTAGTATGTAATGCGTCGTACGTTTTACGTTATTCGTTATACGTTATACGTTATACGTTATACGTTATACGTTATACGTTATACGTTATACGTTATACGCTATACGTTATACGTTATACGTTATACGTTATACGTTATACGTTATACGTTATACGTTATACGTTATACGTTATACGTTGTACGTTATACGTTATAAGTTGTACGTTATACGATATACGTTATACGTTATTCTTTATACGTTCTTCGTTACACGTTATACGTTATACGTTATACGTTATACGTTATACGTTTTACGTTATTCGTTATACGTTATACGTTATACGATATACGTTATACGTTATACGTTATACGTTATACGTTATACGTTATACGTTATACTTTATACGTTATAGGTGTTACGTTATACGTTATACGTCATAGGTTATACGTTATATGTTATACGTTATACGTTATACGTTATACGTCATACGTTATACGTTATACGTTATACGTTATACGTTATACGTTATACGTTATACGTTATACGTTATTCGTAATACGTTATACGTGATACGTTATACTTTGTACGTTATACGTTATACGTTATACGTTATACATTATACGCTATACGTTATTCGTAATACGTTATACGTGTTACGTTATACTTTGTACGTTATACGTTATACGTTATACGTTATACACTATACGTTATACGTTATACATTACATGTTATACGTTATACATTACATGTTATGCGTTATACGTTATACGTTATACGTTATACGTTATACGTTATACGTTATACGCTATACGTTATACGTTATACGTTATACGTTATACGTTATACGTTATACGTTATACGTTATACGTTATACGTTATACGTTGTACGTTATACGTTATAAGTTGTATGTTATACGATATACGTTATACGTTGTTCTTTATACGTTCTTCGTTACACGTTATACGTTATACGTTATACGTTATACGTTATACGTTTTACGTTATTCGTTATACGTTATACGTTATACGATATACGTTATACGTTATACGTTATACGTTATACGTTATACGTTATACGTTATACTTTATACGTTATAGGTGTTACGTTATACGTTATACGTCATAGGTTATACGTTATATGTTATACGTTATACGTTATACGTTATACGTCATACGTTATACGTTATACGTTATACGTTATACGTTATACGTTATACTTTGTACGTTATACGTTATACGTTATACGTTATACGTTATACGTTATACGTTATACGTTATACGTAATACGTTATACGTTATACGTTATACGTTATACGCTATACGTTATACGTTATACGTTATACGTTATACGTTATACGTTATACGTTATACGTTATACGTTATACGTTATACGTTATACGTTATACGTTATACGTTGTACGTTATACGTTATAAGTTGTACGTTATACGATATACGTTATACGTTATTCTTTATACGTTCTTCGTTACACGTTATACGTTATACGTTACACGTTATACGTTATACGTTATACGTTATACGTTATACGTTTTACGTTATTCGTTATACGTTATACGTTATACGTTATACGTCATAGGTTATACGTTATACGTTATGCGTTATACGTTATGCGTCATACGTTCTACGATATTCGTTATACGTTATACGTTATTAGTTATACGTTATACGTTATACGTTATACGTTATACGTCATAGGTTATACGTTATACGTTATGCGTTATACGTTATACATTATACGTTATACGATATACGTTATACGTTATGCGTTATGCGTTCTTCGTTACACGTTATACGTTATTCGGTATGCGTTATACGTTTTACGTTATATGTTATACGTTATACGTTATACGTTATACTTTATACGTTATACGTTATACGTTATGCGTTATACGTTATACGTTATACGTTATACGTTACACGTTATACGTCATAGGTTATACGTTATACGTTATACGTTATACGTTATACGTTATACGTTATACGTTATACGTCAGAGGTTATATGTTATATGTTATACGTTATACGTTATACGTTATACGTCATCCGTTATACGTTATACGTTATACGTTATACGTTATACGTTATACGTTATACGTTATACGTTATTCGTAATACGTTATACGTGATACGTTATACTTTGTACGTTATACGTTATAAGTTATATGTTATACATTATACGTTATACGTTATACATTACATGTTATACGTTATACATTACATGTTATGCGTTATACGTTATACGTTATACGTTATACGTTATACGTTATACGTTATACGTTTTACGTTATTCGTTATACGTTATACGTTATACGATATACGTTATGCGTTATACGTTATACATTATACATTATACGATATACGTTATACGTTATGCGTTATGCGTTCTTCGTTACACGTTATACGTTATTCGGTATGCGTTATACGTTATACGTTATACGTTATACGTTATACGTTATACTTTATACGTTATACGTTATACGTTATGCGTTATACGTTATACGTTATACGTTATACGTTACACGTTATACGTCATAGGTTGTACGTTATACGTTATACGTTATACGTTATACGTTATACGTTATACGTTATACGTCATAGGTTATACGTTTTACGTTATTCGTTATACGTTATACGTTATACTTTGTACGTTATACGTTATACGTTATATGTTATACATTATACGTTATACGTTATACATTACATGTTATACGTTTTACATTACATGTTATGCGTTATACGTTATACGTTATACGTTATACGCTATACGTTATACGTTATACGTTATACGTTATACGTTATACGTGATACGTTATACGTTATACGTTATACGTTATACGTTATACGTTATACGTTATACGTTATACGTTATACGTTATACGTTATACGTTATACGTTATACGATATACGTTATACGTTATTCTTTATACGTTCTTCGTTACACGTTATACGTTATACGTTATACGTTATACGTTTTACGTTATTCGATATACGTTATACGTTATACGATATACGTTATACGTTATACGTTATACGTTATACGTTATGCGTTATACGTTCTACGATATTCGTTATACGTTATACGTTATTAGTTATACGTTATACGTTATACGTTATACGTCATAGGTTATACGTTATACGTTATACGTTATACTTTATACGTTATACGTTATACGCTATGCGTTATACGTTATACGTTATACGTTATACGTTACACGTTATACGTCATAGGTTATACGTTATACGTTATACGTTATACGTTATACGTTATACGTTATACGTTATACGTTATACGTCATAGGTTATACGTTATACGTTATACGTTATACGTTATACGTTATACGTTATACGTTATACGTTATACGTTATACGTTATACGTTATACGTTATACGTTATACGTTATACGTTATACGTTATACGTTATACGATATACGTTATACGTTATACGTTATACGATATTCGTTATACGTTATACGTTATTAGTTATACGTTATACGTTATACGTTATACGTCATAAGTTATACGTTATACGTTATGCGTTATACGTTATACATTATACGTTATACGATATACGTTATACGTTATGCGTTATGCGTTCTTCGTTACACGTTATACGTTATTCGGTATGCGTTATACGTTTTACGTTATATGTTATACGTTATACGTTATACTTTATACGTTATACGTTATACGTTATACGTTATACGTTATACGTCATAGGTTATACGTTATATGTTATACGTTATACGTTATACGTTATACGTCATACGTTATACGTTATACGTTATACGTTATACGTTATACGTTATACGTTATTCGTAATACGTTATACGTGATACGTTATACTTTGTACGTTATACGTTATACGTTATATGTTATACATTATACGTTATACGTTATACATTACATGTTATACGTTATACATTACATGTTATGCGTTATACGTTATACGTTATACGTTATACGCTATACGTTATACGTTATACGTTATACGTTATACGTTATACGTGATACGTTATACGTTATACGTTATACGTTATACGTTATACGTTATACGTTATACGTTATACGTTATACGTTATACGTTATACGTTATACGATATACGTTATACGTTATTCTTTATACGTTCTTCGTTACACGTTATACGTTATACGTTATACGTTATACGTTTTACGTTATTCGTTATACGTTATACGTTATACGATATACGTTATACGTTATACGTTATACGTTATACGTTATACGTTATGCGTTATACGTTCTACGATATTCGTTATACGTTATACGTTATTAGTTATACGTTATACGTTATACGTTATACGTCATAGGTTATACGTTATACGTTATACGTTATACTTTATACGTTATACGTTATACGTTATGCGTTATACGTTATACGTTATACGTTATACGTTACACGTTATACGTCATAGGTTATACGTTATACGTTATACGTTATACGTTATACATTATACGTTATACGATATACGTTATACGTTATGCGTTATGCGTTCTTCGTTACACGTTATACGTTATTCGGTATGCGTTATACGTTATACATTATACGTTATACGATATACGTTATACGTTATGCGTTGTGCGTTCTTCGTTACACGTTATACGTTATTCGGTATGCGTTATACGTTATACGTTATACGTTATACGTTATACGTTATACTTTATACGTTATACGTTATACGTTATACGCTATACGTTATACGTTATACGTTATAAGTTGTACGTTATACGATATACGTTATACGTTATTCTTTATACGTTCTTCGTTACACGTTATACGTTATACGTTATACGTTATACGTTATACGTTATACGTTATACGTCATAGGTTATACGTTATACGTTATACGTTGTACGTTATACGTTATAAGTTATACGTTATACGTCATAGGTTATACGTTGAACGTTATACGTTATACGTAGTATGTAATGCGTCGTACGTTTTACGTTATTCGTTATACGTTATACGTTATACGTTATACGTTATACGTTATACGTTATACGTTATACGCTATACGTTATACGTTATACGTTATACGTTATACGTTATACGTTATACGTTATACGTTATACGTTATACGTTATACGTTATACGTTATACGTTATACGTTATACGTTGTACGTTATACGTTATAAGTTGTACGTTATACGATGTACGTTATACGTTAATCTTTATACGTTCTTCGTTACACGTTATACGTTATACGTTATACGTTATACGTTATACGTTTTACGTTATTCGTTATACGTTATACGTTATACGATATACGTTATACGTTATACGTTATACGTTATACGTTATACGTTATACGTTATACGTTATACGTTATACGTTATACGTTATACGTTATACGATATACGTTATACGTTATACGTTATACGTTATGCGTTATACGTTCTACGATATTCGTTATACGTTATACGTTATTAGTTATACGTTATACGTTATACGTTATACGTCATAGGTTATACGTTATACGTTATGCGTTATACGTTATACATTATACATTATACGATATACGTTATACGTTATACGTTATACGTTATACGTTATACGTTATACGATATACGTTATACGATATTCTTTATACGTTCTTCGTTACACGTTATACGTTATGCGTTATACGTTCTACGATATTCGTTATACGTTATACGTTATTAGTTATACGTTATACGTTATACGTTATACGTCATAGGTTATACGTTATACGTTATGCGTTATACGTTATACATTATACATTATACGATATACGTTATACGTTATGCGTTATGCGTTCTTCGTTACACGTTATACGTTATTCGGTATGCGTTATACGTTATACGTTATACGTTATACGTTATACGTTATACTTTATACGTTATACGTTATACGTTATGCGTTATACGTTATACGTTATACGTTATACGTTACACGTTATACGTCATAGGTTGTACGTTATACGTTATACGTTATACGTTATACGTTATGCGTTATACGTTCTACGATATTCGTTATACGTTATACGTTATTAGTTATACGTTATACGTTATACGTTATACGTCATAGGTTATACGTTTTACGTTATTCGTTATACGTTATACGATATACGTTATACGTTATACGTTATACGTTATGCGTTATACGTTCTACGATATTCGTTATACGTTATACGTTATTAGTTATACGTTATACGTTATACGTCATAGGTTATACGTTATACGTTATGCGTTATACGTTATACATTATACGTTATACGATATACGTTATACGTTATGCGTTATGCGTTCTTCGTTACACGTTATACGTTATTCGGTATGCGTTATACGTTATACGTTATACGTTATACGTTATACGTTATACTTTATACGTTATACGTTATACGTTATGCGTTATACGTTATACGTTATACGTTATACGTTATACGTTATACGTTATACGTTATACGTTATACGTTATACGTTATACGTTATACGTTATACGATATACGTTATACGTTATACGTTATACGTTATGCGTTATACGTTCTACGATATTCGTTATACGTTATACGTTATTAGTTATACGTTATACGTTATACGTTATACGTCATAGGTTATACGTTATACGTTATGCGTTATACGTTATACATTATACATTATACGATATACGTTATACGTTATGCGTTATGCGTTCTTCGTTACACGTTAAACGTTATTCGGTATGCGTTATACGTTATACGTTATACGTTATACGTTATACGTTATACGTTATACTTTATACGTTATACGTTATACGTTATGCGTTATACGTTATACGTTATACGTTATACGTTACACGTTATACGTCATAGGTTGTACGTTATACGTTATACGTTATACGTTATACGTTATACGTTATACGTTATACGTCATAGGTTATACGTTTTACGTTATTCGTTATACGTTATACGTTATACGATATAAGTTATACGTTATACGTTATACGTTATACGTTATACGTTATACGTTATACTTTATACGTTATAGGTGTTACGTTATACGTTATACGTCATAGGTTATACGTTATATGTTATACGTTATACGTTATACGTTATACGTCATACGTTATACGTTATACGTTATACGTTATACGTTATACGTTATACGTTATTCGTAATACGTTATACGTGATACGTTATACTTTGTACGTTATACGTTATACGTTATACGTTATACGTTATACATTATACGTTATACGTTATTCGTAATACGTTATACGTGATACGTTATACTTTGTACGTTATACGTTATACGTTATACGTTATACACTGTACGTTATACGTTATACATTACATGTTATACGTTATACATTACATGTTATGCGTTATACGTTATACGTTATACGTTATACGTTATACGTTATACGTTATACGTTATGCGTTATACGTTATACGTGATACGTTATACGTTATACGTTATACGTTATACGTTATACGTCATACGTTATACGTTATACGTTATACGTTATACGTTATACGTTATACGTTACACGTTATACGTTATACGTTATACGTTGTACGTTATACGTTATAAGTTGTACGTTATACGATATACGTTATACGTTATACGTTATACGTTATACGTTATTCGTAATACGTTATACGTGATACGTTATACATTGTACGTTATACGTTATACGTTATACGTTATACATTATACGTTATACGTTATACATTACATGTTATACGTTATACATTACATGTTATGCGTTATACGTTATACGTTATACGTTATACGTTATACGTTATACGTTATACGTTATTCGTTATACGTTATACGTTATTAGTTATACGTTATACGTTATACGTTATACGTCATATGTTATACGTTATACGTTATGCGTTATACGTTATACATTATACGTTATACGATATACGTTATACGTTATGCGTTATGCGTTCTTCGTTACACGTTATACGTTATTCGGTATGCGTTATACGTTTTACGTTATATGTTATACGTTATACTTTATACTTTATACGTTATACGTTATATGTTATACGTTATACGTTATACGTCATAGGTTATACGTTATATGTTATACGTTATACGTTATACGTTATACGTCATACGTTATACGTTATACGTTATACGTTATACGTTATACGTTATACGTTATTCGTAATACGTTATACGTGATACGGTATACTTTGTACGTTATACGTTATACGTTATATGTTATACATTATACGTTATACCTTATACATTACATGTTATACGTTATACATTACATGTTATGCGTTATACGTTATACGTTATACGTTATACGCTATACGTTATACGTTATACGTTATACGTTATACGTTATACGTGATACGTTATACGTTATACGTTATACGTTATACGTTATACGTTATGCGTTATACATTACATGTTATACGTTATACATTACATGTTATGCGTTATACGTTATACGTTATACGTTATACGCTATACGTTATACGTTATACGTTATACGTTATACGTTATACGTGATACGTTATACGTTATACGTTATACGTTATACGTTATACGTTATACGTTATACGTTATACGTTATACGTTATACGTTATACGTTATACGATATACGTTATACGTTATTCTTTATACGTTCTTCGTTACACGTTATACGTTATACGTTATACGTTATACGTTTTACGTTATTCGTTATACGTTATACGTTATACGATATACGTTATACGTTATACGTTATACGTTATACGTTATACGTTATACGTTATACGTTATACGTTATACGTGATACGTTATACGTTATACGTTATACGTTATACGTTATACGTTATACGTTATACGTTATACGTTATACGTTATACGTTATACGTTATACGTTATACGTTATACGTTATACGTTATACGTTATACGTTATACGTTATACGTTGTACGTTATACGTTATAAGTTGTACGTTATACGATATACGTTATACGTTATTCTTTATACGTTCTTCGTTACACGTTATACGTTATACGTTATACGTTATACGTTTTACGTTATTCGTTATACGTTATACGTTATACGATATACGTTATACGTTATACGTTATACGTTATGCGTTATACGTTCTACGATATTCGTTATACGTTATACGTTATTAGTTATACGTTATACGTTATACGTTATACGTCATAGGTTATACGTTATACGTTATACGTTATACGTTATACGATATACGTTATACGTTATTCTTTATACGTTCTTCGTTACACGTTATACGTTATACGTTATACGTTATACGTTTTACGTTATTCGATATACGTTATACGTTATACGATATACGTTATACGTTATACGTTATACGTTATACGTTATGCGTTATTCGTTCTACGATATTCGTTATACGTTATACGTTATTAGTTATACGTTATACGTTATACGTTATACGTCATAGGTTATACGTTATACGTTATACGTTATACTTTATACGTTATACGTTATACGTTATGCGTTATACGTTATACGTTATACGTTATACGTTACACGTTATACGTCATAGGTTATACGTTATACGTTATACGTTATACGTTATACGTTATACGTTATACGTTATACGTTATACGTCATAGGTTATACGTTATACGTTATACGTTATACGTTATACGTTATACGTTATACGTTATACGTTATACGTTATACGTTATACGTTATACGTTATACGTTATACGTTATACGTTATACGATATACGTTATACGTTATACGTTATACGATATTCGTTATACGTTATACGTTATTAGTTATACGTTATACGTTATACGTTATACGTCATAGGTTATACGTTATACGCTATGCGTTATACGTTATACATTATATGTTATACGATATACGTTATACGTTATGCGTTATGCGTTCTTCGTTACACGTTATACGTTATTCGGTATGCGTTATACGTTTTACGTTATATGTTATACGTTATACGTTATACTTTATACGTTATACGTTATACGTTATACGTTATACGTTATACGTCATAGGTTATACGTTATATGTTATACGTTATACGTTATACGTTATACGTCATACGTTATACGTTATACGTTATACGTTATACGTTATACGTTATACGTTATTCGTAATACGTTATACGATATACGTTATACGTTATTCTTTATACGTTCTTCGTTACACGTTATACGTTATACGTTATACGTTATACGTTTTACGTTATTCGTTATACGTTATACGTTATACGATATACGTTATACGTTATACGTTATACGTTATACGTTATACGTTATACGTTATACGTTATACGTTATACGTTATACGTTATACGTTATACGTTATACGTTATACGTTATACGATATACGTTATACGTTATTCTTTATACGTTCTTCGTTACACGTTATACGTTATACGTTATACGTTATACGTTTTACGTTATTCGTTATACGTTATACGTTATACGATATACGTTATACGTTATACGTTATACGTTATACGTTATACGTTATTCGTAATACGTTATACGTGATACGTTATACTTTGTACGTTATACGTTATACGTTATACGTTATACGTTATACATTATACGTTATACGTTATTCGTAATACGTTATACGTGATACGTTATACTTTGTACGTTATACGTTATACGTTATACGTTATACACTGTACGTTATACGTTATACATTACATGTTATACGTTATACATTACATGTTATGCGTTATACGTTATACGTTATACGTTATACGTTATACGTTATACGTTATACGTTATGCGTTATACGTTATACGTGATACGTTATACGTTATACGTTATACGTTATACGTTATACGTCATACGTTATACGTTATACGTTATACGTTATACGTTATACGTTATACGTTACACGTTATACGTTATACGTTATACGTTGTACGTTATACGTTATAAGTTGTACGTTATACGATATACGTTATACGTTATACGTTATACGTTATACGTTATTCGTAATACGTTATACGTGATACGTTATACATTGTACGTTATACGTTATACGTTATACGTTATACATTATACGTTATACGTTATACATTACATGTTATACGTTATACATTACATGTTATGCGTTATACGTTATACGTTATACGTTATACGTTATACGTTATACGTTATACGTTATTCGTTATACGTTATACGTTATTAGTTATACGTTATACGTTATACGTTATACGTCATATGTTATACGTTATACGTTATGCGTTATACGTTATACATTATACGTTATACGATATACGTTATACGTTATGCGTTATGCGTTCTTCGTTACACGTTATACGTTATTCGGTATGCGTTATACGTTTTACGTTATATGTTATACGTTATACTTTATACTTTATACGTTATACGTTATATGTTATACGTTATACGTTATACGTCATAGGTTATACGTTATATGTTATACGTTATACGTTATACGTTATACGTCATACGTTATACGTTATACGTTATACGTTATACGTTATACGTTATACGTTATTCGTAATACGTTATACGTGATACGGTATACTTTGTACGTTATACGTTATACGTTATATGTTATACATTATACGTTATACCTTATACATTACATGTTATACGTTATACATTACATGTTATGCGTTATACGTTATACGTTATACGTTATACGCTATACGTTATACGTTATACGTTATACGTTATACGTTATACGTGATACGTTATACGTTATACGTTATACGTTATACGTTATACGTTATGCGTTATACATTACATGTTATACGTTATACATTACATGTTATGCGTTATACGTTATACGTTATACGTTATACGCTATACGTTATACGTTATACGTTATACGTTATACGTTATACGTGATACGTTATACGTTATACGTTATACGTTATACGTTATACGTTATACGTTATACGTTATACGTTATACGTTATACGTTATACGTTATACGATATACGTTATACGTTATTCTTTATACGTTCTTCGTTACACGTTATACGTTATACGTTATACGTTATACGTTTTACGTTATTCGTTATACGTTATACGTTATACGATATACGTTATACGTTATACGTTATACGTTATACGTTATACGTTATACGTTATACGTTATACGTTATACGTGATACGTTATACGTTATACGTTATACGTTATACGTTATACGTTATACGTTATACGTTATACGTTATACGTTATACGTTATACGTTATACGTTATACGTTATACGTTATACGTTATACGTTATACGTTATACGTTATACGTTGTACGTTATACGTTATAAGTTGTACGTTATACGATATACGTTATACGTTATTCTTTATACGTTCTTCGTTACACGTTATACGTTATACGTTATACGTTATACGTTTTACGTTATTCGTTATACGTTATACGTTATACGATATACGTTATACGTTATACGTTATACGTTATGCGTTATACGTTCTACGATATTCGTTATACGTTATACGTTATTAGTTATACGTTATACGTTATACGTTATACGTCATAGGTTATACGTTATACGTTATACGTTATACGTTATACGATATACGTTATACGTTATTCTTTATACGTTCTTCGTTACACGTTATACGTTATACGTTATACGTTATACGTTTTACGTTATTCGATATACGTTATACGTTATACGATATACGTTATACGTTATACGTTATACGTTATACGTTATGCGTTATTCGTTCTACGATATTCGTTATACGTTATACGTTATTAGTTATACGTTATACGTTATACGTTATACGTCATAGGTTATACGTTATACGTTATACGTTATACTTTATACGTTATACGTTATACGTTATGCGTTATACGTTATACGTTATACGTTATACGTTACACGTTATACGTCATAGGTTATACGTTATACGTTATACGTTATACGTTATACGTTATACGTTATACGTTATACGTTATACGTCATAGGTTATACGTTATACGTTATACGTTATACGTTATACGTTATACGTTATACGTTATACGTTATACGTTATACGTTATACGTTATACGTTATACGTTATACGTTATACGTTATACGATATACGTTATACGTTATACGTTATACGATATTCGTTATACGTTATACGTTATTAGTTATACGTTATACGTTATACGTTATACGTCATAGGTTATACGTTATACGCTATGCGTTATACGTTATACATTATATGTTATACGATATACGTTATACGTTATGCGTTATGCGTTCTTCGTTACACGTTATACGTTATTCGGTATGCGTTATACGTTTTACGTTATATGTTATACGTTATACGTTATACTTTATACGTTATACGTTATACGTTATACGTTATACGTTATACGTCATAGGTTATACGTTATATGTTATACGTTATACGTTATACGTTATACGTCATACGTTATACGTTATACGTTATACGTTATACGTTATACGTTATACGTTATTCGTAATACGTTATACGATATACGTTATACGTTATTCTTTATACGTTCTTCGTTACACGTTATACGTTATACGTTATACGTTATACGTTTTACGTTATTCGTTATACGTTATACGTTATACGATATACGTTATACGTTATACGTTATACGTTATACGTTATACGTTATACGTTATACGTTATACGTTATACGTTATACGTTATACGTTATACGTTATACGTTATACGTTATACGATATACGTTATTCGTAATACGTTATACGATATACGTTATACGTTATTCTTTATACGTTCTTCGTTACACGTTATACGTTATACGTTATACGTTATACGTTTTACGTTATTCGTTATACGTTATACGTTATACGATATACGTTATACGTTATACGTTATACGTTATACGTTATACGTTATACGTTATACGTTATACGTTATACGTTATACGTTATACGTTATACGTTATACGTTATACGTTATACGATATACGTTATACGTTATTCTTTATACGTTCTTCGTTACACGTTATACGTTATACGTTATACGTTATACGTTTTACGTTATTCGTTATACGTTATACGTTATACGATATACGTTATACGTTATACGTTATACGTTATACGTTATACGTTATTCGTAATACGTTATACGTGATACGTTATACTTTGTACGTTATACGTTATACGTTATACGTTATACGTTATACATTATACGTTATACGTTATTCGTAATACGTTATACGTGATACGTTATACTTTGTACGTTATACGTTATACGTTATACGTTATACACTGTACGTTATACGTTATACATTACATGTTATACGTTATACATTACATGTTATGCGTTATACGTTATACGTTATACGTTATACGTTATACGTTATACGTTATACGTTATGCGTTATACGTTATACGTGATACGTTATACGTTATACGTTATACGTTATACGTTATACGTCATACGTTATACGTTATACGTTATACGTTATACGTTATACGTTATACGTTACACGTTATACGTTATACGTTATACGTTGTACGTTATACGTTATAAGTTGTACGTTATACGATATACGTTATACGTTATACGTTATACGTTATACGTTATTCGTAATACGTTATACGTGATACGTTATACATTGTACGTTATACGTTATACGTTATACGTTATACATTATACGTTATACGTTATACATTACATGTTATACGTTATACATTACATGTTATGCGTTATACGTTATACGTTATACGTTATACGTTATACGTTATACGTTATACGTTATTCGTTATACGTTATACGTTATTAGTTATACGTTATACGTTATACGTTATACGTCATATGTTATACGTTATACGTTATGCGTTATACGTTATACATTATACGTTATACGATATACGTTATACGTTATGCGTTATGCGTTCTTCGTTACACGTTATACGTTATTCGGTATGCGTTATACGTTTTACGTTATATGTTATACGTTATACTTTATACTTTATACGTTATACGTTATATGTTATACGTTATACGTTATACGTCATAGGTTATACGTTATATGTTATACGTTATACGTTATACGTTATACGTCATACGTTATACGTTATACGTTATACGTTATACGTTATACGTTATACGTTATTCGTAATACGTTATACGTGATACGGTATACTTTGTACGTTATACGTTATACGTTATATGTTATACATTATACGTTATACCTTATACATTACATGTTATACGTTATACATTACATGTTATGCGTTATACGTTATACGTTATACGTTATACGCTATACGTTATACGTTATACGTTATACGTTATACGTTATACGTGATACGTTATACGTTATACGTTATACGTTATACGTTATACGTTATGCGTTATACATTACATGTTATACGTTATACATTACATGTTATGCGTTATACGTTATACGTTATACGTTATACGCTATACGTTATACGTTATACGTTATACGTTATACGTTATACGTGATACGTTATACGTTATACGTTATACGTTATACGTTATACGTTATACGTTATACGTTATACGTTATACGTTATACGTTATACGTTATACGATATACGTTATACGTTATTCTTTATACGTTCTTCGTTACACGTTATACGTTATACGTTATACGTTATACGTTTTACGTTATTCGTTATACGTTATACGTTATACGATATACGTTATACGTTATACGTTATACGTTATACGTTATACGTTATACGTTATACGTTATACGTTATACGTGATACGTTATACGTTATACGTTATACGTTATACGTTATACGTTATACGTTATACGTTATACGTTATACGTTATACGTTATACGTTATACGTTATACGTTATACGTTATACGTTATACGTTATACGTTATACGTTATACGTTGTACGTTATACGTTATAAGTTGTACGTTATACGATATACGTTATACGTTATTCTTTATACGTTCTTCGTTACACGTTATACGTTATACGTTATACGTTATACGTTTTACGTTATTCGTTATACGTTATACGTTATACGATATACGTTATACGTTATACGTTATACGTTATGCGTTATACGTTCTACGATATTCGTTATACGTTATACGTTATTAGTTATACGTTATACGTTATACGTTATACGTCATAGGTTATACGTTATACGTTATACGTTATACGTTATACGATATACGTTATACGTTATTCTTTATACGTTCTTCGTTACACGTTATACGTTATACGTTATACGTTATACGTTTTACGTTATTCGATATACGTTATACGTTATACGATATACGTTATACGTTATACGTTATACGTTATACGTTATGCGTTATTCGTTCTACGATATTCGTTATACGTTATACGTTATTAGTTATACGTTATACGTTATACGTTATACGTCATAGGTTATACGTTATACGTTATACGTTATACTTTATACGTTATACGTTATACGTTATGCGTTATACGTTATACGTTATACGTTATACGTTACACGTTATACGTCATAGGTTATACGTTATACGTTATACGTTATACGTTATACGTTATACGTTATACGTTATACGTTATACGTCATAGGTTATACGTTATACGTTATACGTTATACGTTATACGTTATACGTTATACGTTATACGTTATACGTTATACGTTATACGTTATACGTTATACGTTATACGTTATACGTTATACGATATACGTTATACGTTATACGTTATACGATATTCGTTATACGTTATACGTTATTAGTTATACGTTATACGTTATACGTTATACGTCATAGGTTATACGTTATACGCTATGCGTTATACGTTATACATTATATGTTATACGATATACGTTATACGTTATGCGTTATGCGTTCTTCGTTACACGTTATACGTTATTCGGTATGCGTTATACGTTTTACGTTATATGTTATACGTTATACGTTATACTTTATACGTTATACGTTATACGTTATACGTTATACGTTATACGTCATAGGTTATACGTTATATGTTATACGTTATACGTTATACGTTATACGTCATACGTTATACGTTATACGTTATACGTTATACGTTATACGTTATACGTTATTCGTAATACGTTATACGATATACGTTATACGTTATTCTTTATACGTTCTTCGTTACACGTTATACGTTATACGTTATACGTTATACGTTTTACGTTATTCGTTATACGTTATACGTTATACGATATACGTTATACGTTATACGTTATACGTTATACGTTATACGTTATACGTTATACGTTATACGTTATACGTTATACGTTATACGTTATACGTTATACGTTATACGTTATACGATATACGTTATACGTTATTCTTTATACGTTCTTCGTTACACGTTATACGTTATACGTTATACGTTATACGTTTTACGTTATTCGTTATACGTTATACGTTATACGATATACGTTATACGTTATACGTTATACGTTATACGTTATACGTTATACGTTATACGTTATACGTTATACGTTATACGTGATACGTTATACGTTATACGTTATACGTTATACGATATACGTTATACGTTATTCTTTATACGTTCTTCGTTACACGTTATACGTTATACGTTATACGTTATACGTTTTACGTTATTCGTTATACGTTATACGTTATACGATATACGTTATACGTTATACGTTATACGTTATACGTTATACGTTATACGTTATACGTTATACGTCATAGGTTATACGTTATACGTTATACGTTATACGTTATACGATATACGTTATACGTTATTCTTTATACGTTCTTCGTTACACGTTATACGTTATACGTTATACGTTATACGTTTTACGTTATTCGATATACGTTATACGTTATACGATATACGTTATACGTTATACGTTATACGTTATACGTTATGCGTTATTCGTTCTACGATATTCGTTATACGTTATACGTTATTAGTTATACGTTATACGTTATACGTTATACGTCATAGGTTATACGTTATACGTTATACGTTATACTTTATACGTTATACGTTATACGTTATGCGTTATACGTTATACGTTATACGTTATACGTTACACGTTATACGTCATAGGTTATACGTTATACGTTATACGTTATACGTTATACGTTATACGTTATACGTTATACGTTATACGTCATAGGTTATACGTTATACGTTATACGTTATACGTTATACGTTATACGTTATACGTTATACGTTATACGTTATACGTTATACGTTATACGTTATACGTTATACGTTATACGTTATACGATATACGTTATACGTTATACGTTATACGATATTCGTTATACGTTATACGTTATTAGTTATACGTTATACGTTATACGTTATACGTCATAGGTTATACGTTATACGCTATGCGTTATACGTTATACATTATATGTTATACGATATACGTTATACGTTATGCGTTATGCGTTCTTCGTTACACGTTATACGTTATTCGGTATGCGTTATACGTTTTACGTTATATGTTATACGTTATACGTTATACTTTATACGTTATACGTTATACGTTATACGTTATACGTTATACGTCATAGGTTATACGTTATATGTTATACGTTATACGTTATACGTTATACGTCATACGTTATACGTTATACGTTATACGTTATACGTTATACGTTATACGTTATTCGTAATACGTTATACGATATACGTTATACGTTATTCTTTATACGTTCTTCGTTACACGTTATACGTTATACGTTATACGTTATACGTTTTACGTTATTCGTTATACGTTATACGTTATACGATATACGTTATACGTTATACGTTATACGTTATACGTTATACGTTATACGTTATACGTTATACGTTATACGTTATACGTTATACGTTATACGATATACGTTATACGTTATACGTTATACGTTATACGTTATACGTTATACGTTATACGTTATACGTTATACGTGATACGTTATACGTTATACGTTATACGTTATACGATATACGTTATACGTTATTCTTTATACGTTCTTCGTTACACGTTATACGTTATACGTTATACGTTATACGTTTTACGTTATTCGTTATACGTTATACGTTATACGATATACGTTATACGTTATACGTTATACGTTATACGTTATACGTTATACGTTATACGTTATACGTTATACGTGATACGTTATACGTTATACGTTATACGTTATACGTTATACGTTATACGTTATACGTTATACGTTATACGTTATACGTTATACGTTATACGTTATACGTTATACGTTATACGTTATACGTTATACGTTATACGTTATACGTTATACGTTATACGTTATACGTTGTACGTTATACGTTATAAGTTGTACGTTATACGATATACGTTATACGTTATTCTTTATACGTTCTTCGTTACACGTTATACGTTATACGTTATACGTTATACGTTTTACGTTATTCGTTATACGTTATACGTTATACGATATACGTTATACGTTATACGTTATACGTTATGCGTTATACGTTCTACGATATTCGTTATACGTTATACGTTATTAGTTATACGTTATACGTTATACGTTATACGTCATAGGTTATACGTTATACGTTATGCGTTATACGTTATACATTATACATTATACGATATACGTTATACGTTATGCGTTATGCGTTCTTCGTTACACGTTATACGTTATTCGGTATGCGTTATACGTTATACGTTATACGTTATACGTTATACGTTATACGTTATACTTTATACGTTATACGTTATACGTTATGCGTTATACGTTATACGTTATACGTTATACGTTACACGTTATACGTCATAGGTTATACGTTATACGTTATACGTTATACGTTATACGTTATACGTTATACGTTATACGTCATAGGTTATACGTTTTACGTTATTCGTTATACGTTATACGTTATGCGATATACGTTATACGTTATACGTTATACGTTATACGTTATACGTTATACGTTATACTTTATACGTTATAGGTGTTACGTTATACGTTATACGTCATAGGTTATACGTTATATGTTATACGGTATACGTTATACGTTATACGTCATACGTTATACGTTATACGTTATACGTTATACGTTATACGTTATACGTTATACGTTATTCGTAATACGTTATACGTGATACGTTATACTTTGTACGTTATACGTTATACGTTATACGTTATACATTATACGTTATACGTTATTCGTAATACGTTATACGTGATACGTTATACTTTGTACGTTATACGTTATACGTTATACGTTATACACTATACGTTATACGTTATACATTACATGTTATACGTTATACATTACATGTTATGCGTTATACGTTATACGTTATACGTTATACGTTATACGTTATACGTTATGCGTTATACGTTATACGTGATACGTTATACGTTATACGTTATACGTTATACGTTATACGATATACGTTATACGTTATACGTTATACGTTATACGTAATACGTTATACGTTATACGTTATACGTTATACGTTATACGTTATACGTTATACGTTATACGTTGTTCGTTATACGTTATAAGTTGTACGTTATACGATATACGTTATACGTTATACGTTATACGTTATACGTTATTCGTAATACGTTATACGTGATACGTTATACTTTGTACGTTATACGTTATACGTTATACGTTATACATTATACGTTATACGTTATACATTACATGTTATACGTTATACATTACATGTTATGCGTTATACGTTATACGTTATACGTTATACGTTATACGTTATACGTTATACGTTATACGTTATACGTTATACGTAATACGTTATACGTTATACGTTATACGTTATACGCTATACGTTATACGTTATACGTTATACGTTATACGTTATACGTTATACGTTATACGTTATACGTTATACGTTATACGTTATACGTTATACGTTGTACGTTATACGTTATAAGTTGTACGTTATACGATATACGTTATACGTTATTCTTTATACGTTCTTCGTTACACGTTATACGTTATACGTTACACGTTATACGTTATACGTTATACGTTATACGTTTTACGTTATTCGTTATACGTTATACGTTATACGATATACGTTATACGTTATGCGTTATGCGTTCTTCGTTACACGTTATACGTTATTCGGTATGCGTTATACGTTTTACGTTATATGTTATACGTTATACGTTATACGTTATACTTTATACGTTATACGTTATACGTTATGCGTTATACGTTATACGTTATACGTTATACGTTACACGTTATACGTCATAGGTTATACGTTATACGTTATACGTTATACGTTATACGTTACACGTTATACGTTATACGTTATACTTTATACGTCATAGGTTATACGTTATATGTTATACGTTATACGTTATACGTTATACGTCATACGTTATACGTTATACGTTATACGTTATACGTTATACGTTCTACGATATTCGTTATACGTTATACGTTATTAGTTATACGTTATACGTTATACGTTATACGTCATAGGTTATACGTTATACGTTATGCGTTATACGTTATACATTATACGTTATACGATATACGTTATACGTTATGCGTTATGCGTTCTTCGTTACACGTTATACTACCTTGATCAAAAAGTTCTAGGACTGTCCCCCGTGTGTCGCTGTCAATCACCCGATTGTTTCTTTTTTTTTTTGTTAGGTTACCATATCTGTCATTAACACTTCCTTCCAATTTCAGCATCATAGCTTGATATTTGTAAAAGTTACGTTGTACTGAGCACATCTCCTTTGTTCGTGTCTTCGATTTTGAAAATGGCATCATTTGAGCATCAACGAGTTTGCATTCCAAGGCCGAATCCGACCTAACATTTATTAAACGTATCATCACTGGAGATGAGACGTGGATTTATGAGTATGACACACAATCCAGACATCAAGCGAGTGAATGGCGTGCACCGGAAGAGCCGAGACCGAAAAAACCACGTCGTTTTCAGTCAAGAAAGAAGGCGATGCTCACGGTTTTCATGGATTACAATGGTGTTGTGCATCAAGAATTCTTGCCAGAAAAACAGACAGTCAACAAAGAATATTATTTGGGCGTTTTGAGACGTTTGCGCGAAGCAATTCGTCAAAAAAGGCCAGATTTGTGGGCAAACAACTCGTGGATTTTGCACCACGATAACGCACCGGCGCACAATGCGATCCTTATCCGCGAGTTTTTGACGAAAAACAACACGAACACTATCCAGCAGCCTTCAAATTCACCAGATCTGGCTCCCTGCGACTTTTTTCTGTTCAACCGAATTAAAAAACCGCTTCGCGGAACGCGTTACAGTACCCGAGAGGAAGTCATGACAAAATCGAAGACGGCTCTGATGGACATACCGAAAATTGAGTACCAGCGGTGTTTCGAGGATTGGATCAAGCGCTGGCGCAAGTGCATTGCAGTCAATGGGGACTACTTTGAAGGGGACCATATCGATTTGGACGAATAAATTTGTATTTTTGATTTTATGAATAAAGTCCTAAAACTTTTTGATCAAGGTAGTACGTTATTCGGTATGCGTTATACGTTTTACGTTATATGTTATACGTTATACGTTATACTTTATACGTTATACGTTATACGTTATGCGTTATGCGTTATGCGTTCTTCGTTACACGTTATACGTTATTCGTTATACGTTATACGTTATACGATATACGTTATACGTTATACGTTATACGTTATACGTTATGCGTTATACGTTCTACGATATTCGTTATACGTTATACGTTATTAGTTATACGTTATACGTTGTACGTTATACGTCATAGGTTATACGTTATACGTTATACGTTATACTTTATACGTTATACGTTATACGTTATGCGTTATACGTTATACGTTATACGTTATACGTTACACGTTATACGTCATAGGTTATACGTTATACGTTATACGTTATACGTTATACGTTATACGTTATACGTTATACGTTATACGTCATAGGTTATACGTTATACGTTATACGTTATACGTTATACGTTATACGTTATACGTTATACGTTATACGTTATACGTTATACGTTATACGTTATACGTTATACGATATACGTTATACGTTATACGTTATACGTTATGCGTTATACGTTCTACGGTATTCGTTATATGTTATACGTTATTAGTTATACGTTATACGTTATACGTTATACGTCATAGGTTATACGTTATACGTTATGCGTTATACGTTATACATTATACGTTATACGATATACGTTATACGTTATGCGTTATGCGTTCTTCGTTACACGTTATACGTTATTCGGTATGCGTTATACGTTATACGTTATACGTTATACGTTATACGTTATACTTTATACGTTATACGTTATACGATATACGTTATACGTTATACGTTATACGTTATACATTATACGTTACACGTTATACGTTATACGTTATACGTTATACGTTATACGTTATACGTTACACGTTATACGTCATAGGTTATACGTTATACGTTATACGTTATACGTTATACGTTATACGTTATACGTTATACGTTATACGTTATACGTTATACGTTATACGTTATACGTTATACGTTATACGTTATACGTTATACGTTATTCTTTATACGTTATACGTTATACGTTATACGTTATACGTTATACGTTATACGTTATACGTTATACGTTATACGTTATACGTTATACGTTATACGTTGTACGTTATACGTTATAAGTTTTACGTTATACGATATACGTTATACGTTATACGTTATACGTTATACGTTATACGTTATACGTTATACGTTATACGTTATACGTTATACGTTATACGTTATACGTTATACGTTATACGTTATACGTTATTCTTTATACGTTATACGTTATACGTTATACGTTATACGTTATACGTTATACGTTATACGTTATACGTTATACGTTATACGTTATACGTTATACTTTATACGTTATACGTTATACGTTATACGTTATTCGATATACGTTATACGTTATACTTTATACGTTAAAGGGGTTACGTTATACGTTATACGTTATACGTTATTCGTAATACGTTATACGTTATACGTTTTACGATATACGATGTACGTTATACGTTATACGATATACGTTATGCGTTATACTTTATACGTTATAGGGGTTACGTTATACGTTATACGTTATACGTTATACGTTATTCGTAATACGTTACACGTGATACGTTATACTTTGTACGTTATATGTTATACGTTATACGTTATACGTTATACGTTATACGTTATACGTTATACGTTATACGTTATACGTTGTACGTTATACGTTATACGTTGTACGTTATACGTTATAAGTTGTACGTTATACGATATACGTTATACGTTATTCTTTATACGTTCTTCGTTACACGTTATACGCTATACGTTATACGTTATACGTTTTACGTTATTCGTTATACGTTATACGTTATACGATATACGTTATACGTTATACATTATACGTTATACGTTATACGTTATACGTTATACGTTATACGTTATACTTTATACGTTATACGTTATACGATATACGTTATACGTTATACGTTATACGTTATACGTTATACGCTATACGTTATACGTTATACGTTATACGTTATACGTTATACGTTATACGTTATACGTTATACGTTATACGTTGTACGTCATACGTTATACGTTATACGTTATACGTTATACGTTATACGTTATACGTTATACGTTATACTTTATACGTTATAGGTGTTACGTTATACGTTATACGTCATAGGTTATACGTTATATGTTATACGTTATACGTTATACGTTATACGTCATACGTTATACGTTATACGTTATACGTTATACGTTATACGTTATACGTTATTCGTAATACGTTATACGTGATACGTTATACTTTGTACGTTATACGTTATACGTTATACGTTATACATTATACGTTATACGTTATACGTTATACGTGATAGGTTATACGTTATATGTTATACGTTATACGTTATACGTTATACGTCATACGTTATACGTTATACGTTATACGTTATACGTTATACGTTATACGTTATACGTTATACGTTATACGTTATACGTTATACGTTATACGTTATACGTTGTACGTTATACGTTATAAGTTGTACGTTATACGATATACGTTATACGTTATTCTTTATACGTTCTTCGTTACACGTTATACGTTATACGTTATACGTTATACGTTATACGTTTTACGTTATTCGTTATACGTTATACGTTATACGATATGCGTTATACGTTATACGTTATACGTTATGCGTCATACGTTCTACGATATTCGTTATACGTTATACGTTATTAGTTATACGTTATACGTTATACGTTATACGTCATAGGTTATACGTTATACGTTATGCGTTATACGTTATACATTATACGTTATACGATATACGTTATACGTTATGCGTTATGCGTTCTTCGTTACACGTTATACGTTATTCGGTATGCGTTATACGTTATACGTTATACGTTATACGTTACACGTTATACTTTATACGTTATACGTTATACGTTATGCGTTATACGTTATACGTTATAAGTTATACGTTACACGTTATACGTCATAGGTTATACGTTATACGTCATATGTTATACGTCATACGTTATACGTTATATGTTATACGACATAGGTTATACGTTATATGTTATACGTTATACGTTATACGTTATACGTCATACGTTATACGTTATACGTTATACGTTATACGTTATACGTTATACGTTATTCGTAATACGTTATACGTGATACGTTGTACTTTGTACGTTATACGTTATACGTTATACGTTATACATTATACGTTATACGTTATACATTACATGTTATACGTCATACATTACATGTTATGCGTTATACGTTATACGTTATACGTTATACGTTATACGTTATACGTTATACGTTATACGTTATACGTGATACGTTATACGTTATACGTTATACGTTATACGTTATACGTTATACGTTATACGTTATACGTTATACGTTAAACGTTATACGTTATACGCTATACGTTATACGTCATAGGTTATACGTTATACGTTATGCGTTATACGTTATACATTATACGTTATACGATATACGTTATACGTTATGCGTTATGCGTTCTTCGTTACACGTTATACGTTATTCGGTATGCGTTATACGTTATACGTTATACGTTATACGTTACACGTTATACTTTATACGTTATACGTTATACGTTATGCGTTATACGTTATACGTTATACGTTATACGTTACACGTTATACGTCATAGGTTATACGTTATACGTTATATGTTATACGTTATACGTTATACGTTATATGTTATACGACATAGGTTATACGTTATATGTTATACGTTATACGTTATACGTTATACGTCATACGTTATACGTTATACGTTATACGTTATACGTTATACGTTATTCGTAATACGTTATACGTGATACGTTGTACTTTGTACGTTATACGTTATACGTTATACGTTATACATTATACGTTATACGTTATACATTACATGTTATACGTCATACATTACATGTTATGCGTTATACGTTATACGTTATACGTTATACGTTATACGTTATACGTTATACGTTATACGTTATACGTGATACGTTATACGTTATACGTTATACGTTATACGTTAGACGTTATACGTTATACGTTATACGTTATACGTTATACGTTATACGTTAAACGTTATACGTTATACGTTATACGTTATACGTTATACGTTATACGTTATACGTTGTACGTTATACGTTATACGTTATACGTTATACGTTATACGTTATACGTTATACGTTATTCTTTATACGTTATACGTTATACGTTATACGTTATACGTTATACGTTATACGTTATACGTTATACGTTATACGTTATACGTTATACGTTATACGTTATACGTTATACGTTATACGTTATACGTTATACGTTATACGTTATACGTTATACGTTGTACGTTATACGTTATAAGTTTTACGTTACACGATATACGTTATACGTTATACGTTATACGTTATACGTTATACGTTATACGTTATACGTTATACGTTATACGTTATACGTTATACGTTATACGTTATACGTTATACGTTGTACGTTATACGTTATACGTTGTACGTTATACGTTATAAGTTGTACGTTATACGATATACGTTATACGTTATTCTTTATACGTTCTTCGTTACACGTTATACGCTATACGTTATACGTTATACGTTTTACGTTATTCGTTATACGTTATACGTTATACGTTATACGATATACGTTATACGTTATACATTATACGTTATACGTTATACGTTATACGTTATACGTTATACGTTATACTTTATACGTTATACGTTATACGATATACGTTATACGTTATACGTTATACGTTATACGTTATACGTTATACGTTATACGTTATACGTTATACGTTATACGCTACACGTTATACGTTTTACGTTATACGTAATACGTTATACGGTATACGTTATACGTTATACGTTATACGTTATACGTTATACGTTATACGTTATACGTTATACGTTATACGTTATACGTTATACGTTATACGTTATACGTTATACGTTATACGTTATACGTTATACTTTATACGTTATACGTTATACGTTATACGTTATTCGATATACGTTATACGTTATACTTTATACGTTAAAGGGGTTACGTTATACGTTATACGTTATACGTTATTCGATATACGTTATACGTTATACTTTATACGTTAAAGGGGTTACGTTATACGTTATACGTTATACGTTATTCGTAATACGTTATACGTTATACGTTTTACGATATACGATGTACGTTATACGTTATACGATATACGTTATGCGTTATACTTTATACGTTATAGGGGTTACGTTATACGTTATACGTTATACGTTATTCGTAATACGTTACACGTGATACGTTATACTTTGTACGTTATATGTTATACGTTATACGTTATACGTTATACGTTATACGTTATACGTTATACGTTATACGTTATACGTTATACTTTATACGTTAAAGGGGTTACGTTATACGTTATACGTTATACGTTATACGTTATTCGTAATACGTTATACTTTATACGTTAAAGGGGTTACGTTATACGTTATACGTTATACGTTATTCGTAATACGTTATACGTTATACGTTTTACGTTATACGTTATACGTTATTCGTAATACGTTATACGTTATACGTTTTACGATATACGATGTACGTTATACGTTATACGATATACGTTATGCGTTATACTTTATACGTTATAGGGGTTACGTTATACGTTATACGTTATACGTTATTCGTAATACGTTACACGTGATACGTTATACTTTGTACGTTATATGTTATACGTTATACTTTATACGTTATGCGTTATACTTTATACGTTATAGGGGTTACGTTATACGTTATACGTTATACGTTATTCGTAATACGTTACACGTGATACGTTATACTTTGTACGTTATATGTTATACGTTATACGTTATACGTTATACGTTATACGTTATACGTTATACGTTATACGTTATACGTTGTACGTTATACGTTATAAGTTTTACGTTATACGATATACGTTATACGTTATACGTTATACGTTATACGTTATACGTTATACTTTATACGTTATACGTTATACGATATACGTTATACTTTATACGTTATACGTTATACGGTATACGTTATACGTTATACGTTATACGTTATACGTTATACGTTATACGTTATACGTTATACGTTATACGTTATACGTTATACGTTATACGTTATACTTTATACGTTATACGTTATACGTTATACGTTATACGCTATTCGATATACGTTATACGTTATACTTTATACGTTAAAGGGGTTACGTTATACGTTATACGTTATACGTTATTCGTAATACGTTATACTTTATACGTTAAAGGGGTTACGTTATACGTTATACGTTATACGTTATTCGTAATACGTTATACGTTATACGTTTTACGATATACGATGTACGTTATACGTTATACGATATACGTTATGCGTTATACTTTATACGTTATAGGGGTTACGTTATACGTTATACGTTATACGTTATTCGTAATACGTTACACGTGATACGTTATACTTTGTACGTTATATGTTATACGTTATACGTTATACGTTATACGTTATACGTTATACGTTATACGTTATACGTTATACGTTATACGTTATACGTTATACGTTATACGTTATACGTTATACGTTATACGTTGTACGTTATACGTTATAAGTTTTACGTTACACGATATACGTTATACGTTATACGTTATACGTTATACGTTATACGTTATACTTTATACGTTATAGGTGATACGTTATAGGTGTTACGTTATACGTTATACGTCATAGGTTATACGTTATATGTTATACGTTATACGTTATACGTTATACGTCATACGTTATACGTTATACGTTATACGTTATACGTTATACGTTATACGTTATTCGTAATACGTTATACGTGATACGTTATACGTGATACGTTATACGTTATACGTTATACGTTATACATTATACGTTATACGTTATACGTTATACGTGATAGGTTATACGTTATATGTTATACGATATACGTTATACGTTATACGTCATACGTTATACGTTATACGTTATACGTTATACGTTATACGTTATACGTGATACGTTATACGTTATACGTTATACGTTATACGTTATACGTTATACGTTATACGTTATACGTTATGCGTTATACGTTATACGTTATACGTTATACGTTATACGTTATACGTTATACGTTATACTTTATACGTTATACGTTATACGTCATACGTTATACGTTATACGTTATACGTTATACGTTATACGTTATACGTTATTCGTAATACGTTATACGTGATACGTTGTACTTTGTACGTTATACGTTATACGTTATACGTTATACATTATACGTTATACGTTATACGTTTTACGATATACGATGTACGTTATACGTTATACGATATACGTTATGCGTTATACTTTATACGTTATAGGGGTTACGTTATACGTTATACGTTATACGTTATTCGTAATACGTTACACGTGATACGTTATACTTTGTACGTTATACGTTATACGTTATACGTTATACGTTATACGTTATACGTTATACGTTATACGTTATACATTATACGTTATACGATATACGTTATACGTTGTACGTTATACGTTATACGTTGTACGTTATACGTTATACGCTACACGTTATACGTTATACGTTATACGTTATACGCTACACGTTATACGTTATACGTTATACGTAATACGTTATACGGTATACGTTATACGTTATACGTTATACGTTATACGTTATACGTTATACGTTATACGTTATACGTTATACGTTATACATTACATGTTATACGTCATACATTACATGTTATGCGTTATACGTTATACGTTATACGTTATACGTTATACGTTATACGTTATACGTTATACGTTATACGTTATACGTTATACGTGATACGTTATACGTTATACGTTATACGTTATACGTTATACGTTATACGTTATACGTTATACGTTATACGTTATTCGATATACGTTATACGTTATACTTTATACGTTAAAGGGGTTACGTTATACGTTATAAATTATACGTTATACGTTAGACGTTATACGTTATACGTTATACGTTATACGTGATACGTTATACGTTATACGTTATACGTTATACGTTATACGTTATACGTTATACGTTATACGTTATACGTTATACGTTATACGTTATACGTTATACGTTTTACGATATACGATGTACGTTATACGTTATACGATATACGTTATGCGTTATACTTTATACGTTATAGGGGTTACGTTATACGTTATACGTTATACGTTATTCGTAATACGTTACACGTGATACGTTATACTTTGTACGTTATACGTTATACGTTATACGTTATACGTTATACGTTATACGTTATACGTTATACGTTATACATTATACGTTATACGTTATACATTATACGTTATACGTTATACATTACATGCTATGCGTTATACGTTATACGTTATACGTTATGCGTTATGCGTTATACGTTATACGTTATACGTTATACGTTATACGTTTTACGTTATTCGTTATACGTTATACGTCATAGGTTATACGTTATACGTTATGCGTTATACGTTATACATTATACGTTATACGATATACGTTATACGTTGTACGTTATACGTTATACGTTGTACGTTATACGTTATAAGTTGTACGTTATACGATATACGTTATACTTTATACGTTATACGTTAAACGTTATACGTTATACGTTATACGTTATACGTTATACGTTATACGTTATACGTTGTACGTTATACGTTATACGTTATACGTTATACGTTATACGTTATACGTTATTCTTTATACGTTATACGTTATACGTTATACGTTATACGTTATACGTTATACGTTATACGTTATACGTTATACGTTATACGTTATACGTTATACGTTATACGTTATACGTTATACGTTATACGTTATACGTTATACGTTGTACGTTATACGTTATAAGTTTTACGTTACACGATATACGTTATACGTTATACGTTATACGTTATACGTTATACGTTATACGTTATACGTTATACGTTATACGTTATACGTTATACGTTATACGTTGTACGTTATACGTTATACGTTGTACGTTATACGTTATAAGTTGTACGTTATACGATATACGTTATACGTTATTCTTTATACGTTCTTCGTTACACGTTATACGCTATACGTTATACGTTATACGTTTTACGTTATTCGTTATACGTTATACGTTATACGTTATACGATATACGTTATACGTTATACATTATACGTTATACGTTATACGTTATACGTTATACGTTATACGTTATACTTTATACGTTATACGTTATACGATATACGTTATACGTTATACGTTATACGTTATACGTTATACGTTATACGTTATACGTTATACGTTATACGTTATACGCTACACGTTATACGTTATACGTTATACGTAATACGTTATACGGTATACGTTATACGTTATACGTTATACGTTATACGTTATACGTTATACGTTATACGTTATACGTTATACGTTATACGTTATACGTTATACGTTACACGTTATACGTTATACTTTATACGTTATACGTTATACGTTATACGTTATTCGATATACGTTATACGTTATACTTTATACGTTAAAGGGGTTACGTTATACGTTATACGTTATACGTTATTCGATATACGTTATACGTTATACTTTATACGTTAAAGGGGTTACGTTATACGTTATACGTTATACGTTATTCGTAATACGTTATACGATATACGTTTTACGATATACGATGTACGTTATACGTTATACGATATACGTTATGCGTTATACTTTATACGTTATAGGGGTTACGTTATACGTTATACGTTATACGTTATTCGTAATACGTTACACGTGATACGTTATACTTTGTACGTTATATGTTATACGTTATACGTTATACGTTATACGTTATACGTTATACGTTATACGTTATACGTTATACGTTATACGTTATACGTTATACGTTATACGTTATACGTTATACTTTATACGTTATACGTTATACGGTATACGTTATACGTTATACGTTATACGTTATACGTTATACGTTATACGTTATACGTTATACGTTATACGTTATACGTTATACGTTATACGTTATACTTTATACGTTATACGTTATACGTTATACGCTATTCGATATACGTTATACGTTATACTTTATACGTTAAAGGGGTTACGTTATACGTTATACGTTATACGTTATTCGTAATACGTTATACCTTATACGTTAAAGGGGTTACGTTATACGTTATACGTTATACGTTATTCGTAATACGTTATACGTTATACGATTTACGATATACGATGTACGTTATACGTTATACGATATACGTTATGCGTTATACTTTATACGTTATAGGGGTTACGTTATACGTTATACGTTATACGTTATTCGTAATACGTTACACGTGATACGTTATACTTTGTACGTTATATGTTATACGTTATACGTTATACGTTATACGTTATACGTTATACGTTATACGTTATACGTTATACGTTATACGTTATACGTTATACGTTATACGTTATACGTTATACGTTATACGTTTTACGTTATACGTTGTACGTTATACGTTATAAGTTTTACGTTACACGATATACGTTATACGTTATACGTTATACGTTATACGTTATACGTTATACTTTATACGTTATAGGTGTTACGTTACACGTTATACGTCATAGGTTATACGTTATATGTTATACGTTATACGTTATACGTTATACGTCATACGTTATACGTTATACGTTATACGTTATACGTTATACGTTATACGTTATACGTTATTCGTAATACGTTATACGTGATACGTTATACTTTGTACGTTATACGTTATACGTTATACGTTATACATTATACGTTACACGTTATACGTTATACGTGATAGGTTATACGTTATATGTTATACGATATACGTTATACGTTATACGTCATACGTTATACGTTATACGTTATACGTTATACGTTATACGTTATACGTTATACATTATACGTTATACGTTATACGTTATACGTTATACGTTATACGTTGTACGTTATACGTTATAAGTTGTACGTTATACGATATACGTTATACGTTATTCTTTATACGTTCTTCGTTACACGTTATACGTTATACGTTATACGTTATACGTTATACGTTTTACGTTATTCGTTATACGTTATACGTTATACGATATGCGTTATACGTTATACGTTATACGTTATGCGTCATACGTTCTACGATATTCGTTATACGTTATACGTTATTAGTTATACGTTATACGTTATACGTTATACGTCATAGGTTATACGTTATACGTTATGCGTTATACGTTATACATTATACGTTATACGATATACGTTATACGTCATGCGTTATGCGTTCTTCGTTACACGTTATACGTTATTCGGTATGCGTTATACGTTATACGTTATACGTTATACGTTACACGTTATACTTTATACGTTATACGTTATACGTTATGCGTTATACGTTATACGTTATACGTTATACGTTACACGTTATACGTCATAGGTTATACGTTATACGTTATATGTTATACGTTATACGTTATACGTTATATGTTATACGTCATAGGTTATACGTTATATGTTATACGTTATACGTTATACGTTATACGTCATACGTTATACGTTATACGTTATACGCTATACGTTATACGTTATACGTTATACGTTATTCGTAATACGTTATACGTGATACGTTGTACTTTGTACGTTATACGTTATACGTTATACGTTATACATTATACGTTATACGTTATACATTACATGTTATACGTCATACATTACATGTTATGCGTTATACGTTATACGTTATACGTTATACGTTATACATTACATGTTATACGTCATACATTACATGTTATGCGTTATACGTTATACGTTATACGTTATACGTTATACGTTATACGTTATACGTTATACGTTATACGTGATACGTTATACGTTATACGTTATACGTTATACGTTATACGTTATACGTTATACGTTATACGTTATACGTTATACGTTATACGTTATACGTTATACGTTATACGTTATACGTTATACGTTATACGTTATACTTTATACGTTATACGTTATACGTCATACGTTATACGTTATACGTTATACGTTATACGTTATACGTTATACGTTAGACGTTATACGTTATACGTTATACGTTATACGTGATACGTTATACGTTATACGTTATACGTTATACGTTATACGTTATACGTTATACGTTATACGTTATACGTTATACGTTATACGTTATACGTTTTACGATATACGATGTACGTTATACGTTATACGATATACGTTATGCGTTATACTTTATACGTTATAGGGGTTACGTTATACGTTATACGTTATACGTTATTCGTAATACGTTACACGTGATACGTTATACTTTGTACGTTATACGTTATACGTTATACGTTATACGTTATACGTTATACGTTATACGTTATACGTTATACGTTATACGTTATACGTTATACGTTATACATTATACGTTATACGTTATACATTACATGCTATGCGTTATACGTTATACGTTATACGTTATGCGTTATGCGTTATACGTTATACGTTATACGTTATACGTTATACGTTTTACGTTATTCGTTATACGTTATACGTTATACGTTATACGTTATACGTTATACGTTATACGTTATACGTTATACGTTATACGTTATACGTTATACGTTATACGTTATACGTTATACGTTATACGTTATACGTTATACTTTATACGTTATACGTTATACGTTATACGTTATTCGATATACGTTATACATTATACTTTATACGTTAAAGGGGTTACGTTATACGTTATACGTTATACGTTATTCGTAATACGTTATACGTTATACGTTTTACGATATACGATGTACGTTATACGTTATACGATATACGTTATGCGTTATACTTTATACGTTATACGTTATACGTTATACGTTATACGTTATACGTTATACGTTATACGTTATACGTTATACGTTATACGTTATACGTTATACATTATACGTTATACGTTATACGTTGTACGTTATACGTTATAAGTTGTACGTTATACGATATACGTTATACGTTATTCTATATACGTTCTTCGTTACACGTTATACGTTATACGTTATACGTTATACGTTTTACGTTATTCGTTATACGATATACGTTATACGTTATACGTTATACGTTATACGTTATACGTTATACGTTATACTTTATACGTTATAGGTGTTACGTTATACGTTATACGTTATACGTTATTCGTAATACGTTATACGTGATACGTTATACGTTGTACGTTATACGTTATACGTTATACGTCATACGCTATACATTATACGTTATGCGTTATCCATTACATGTTATACGTTATACATTACATGTTATGCGTTATACGTTATACGTTATACGTTATGCGTTATGCGTTATACGTTATACGTTATACGTTATACGTTATACGTTATACGTTATACGTTATACGTTATACGTTACACGTTATACGTTATACGTTATACGTTATACGTTGTACGTTATACGTTATAAGTTGTACGTTATACGATATACGTTATACGTTATTCTTTATACGTTCTTCGTTACACGTTATACGTTTTACGTTATTCGTTATACGTTATACGTTATACGTTATACGTTATACGTTATACGTTATACGTTATACGTTATACGTTATACGTTATACGTTATACGTTATACGTTACACGTTATACGTTATACGTTATACGTTATACGTTGTACGTTATACGTTATAAGTTGTACGTTATACGTTATACGTTATACGTTATACGTTATACGTTATACGTTATACGTTATACGTTATACGTTATACGTTATACGTTATACGTTATACGTTATACGTTATACGTTATACGTTATACGTTATACGTTATACGTTATACGTTGTACGTTATACGTTATAAGTTGTACGTTATACGATATACGTTATACGTTATTCTTTATACGTTCTTCGTTACACGTTATACGTTATACGTTATACGTTATACGTTTTACGTTACTCGTTATACGTTATACGATATACGTTATGCGTTATACGTTATACGTTATACGTTATACGTTATACGTTATACTTTATACGTTATACGTTATACGTTATACGTTATACGTTATACGTTATACGTTATACGTTATACGTTATACGTTATACGTTATACGTTATACGTTATACGCTATACGTTATACGTTATACGTTATACGTATTACGTTATACGTTATACGTTATACGTTATACGTTATACGTTATACGTTATACGTTATACGTTATACGTTATACGTTATACGTTATACGTTATACGTTATACGTTATACGTTATACGTTATACGTTATACGTTATACTTTATACGTTATACGTTATACGTTATACGTTATACGTTATACGTTATACGTTATACGTTGTACGTTATACGTTATAAGTTGTACGTTATACGATATACGTTATACGTTATTCTTTATACGTTCTTCGTTACACGTTATACGTTATACGTTATACGTTATACGTTATACGTTATACGTTTTACGTTATTCGTTATACGTTATACGTTATACGATATGCGTTATACGTTATACGTTATACGTTATGCGTCATACGTTCTACGATATTCGTTATACGTTATACGTTATTAGTTATACGTTATACGTTATACGTTATACGTCATAGGTTATACGTTATACGTTATGCGTTATACGTTATACATTATACGTTATACGTTTTACGTTATTCGTTATACGTTATACGTTATACGTCATACGTTATACGTTATACGTTATACGTTATACGTTATACGTTATACGTTATTCGTAATACGTTATACGTGATACGTTGTACTTTGTACGTTATACGTTATACGTTATACGTTATACATTATACGTTATACGTTATACATTACATGTTATACGTCATACATTACATGTTATGCGTTATGCGTTATACGTTATACGTTATACGTTATACGTTATACGTTATACGTTATACGTTATACGTTACACGTTATACGTTATACGTTATACGTTATACGTTGTACGTTATACGTTATAAGTTGTACGTTATACGATATACGTTATACGTTATTCTTTATACGTTCTTCGTTACACGTTATACGTTTTACGTTATTCGTTATACGTTATACGTTATACGTTATACGTTATACGTTATACGTTATACGTTATACGTTATACGTTATACGTTATTCGTAATACGTTATACGTGATACGTTGTACTTTGTACGTTATACGTTATACGTTATACGTTATACATTATACGTTATACGTTATACATTACATGTTATACGTCATACATTACATGTTATGCGTTATACGTTATACGTTATACGTTATACGTTATACGTTATACGTTATACGTTATACGTTACACGTTATACGTTATACGTTATACGTTATACGTTGTACGTTATACGTTATAAGTTGTACGTTATACGATATACGTTATACGTTATTCTTTATACGTTCTTCGTTACACGTTATACGTTTTACGTTATTCGTTATACGTTATACGTTATACGTTATACGTTATACGTTATACGTTATACGTTATACGTTATACGTTATACGTTATACGTTGTACGTTATACGTTATAAGTTGTACGTTATACGATATACGTTATACGTTATTCTTTATACGTTCTTCGTTACACGTTATACGTTATACGTTATACGTTATACGTTATACGTTTTACGTTATTCGTTATACGTTATACGTTATACGTCATACGTTATACGTTATACGTTATACGTTATACGTTATACGTTATACGTTATTCGTAATACGTTATACGTGATACGTTGTACTTTGTACGTTATACGTTATACGTTATACGTTATACATTATACGTTATACGTTATACATTACATGTTATACGTCATACATTACATGTTATGCGTTATACGTTATACGTTATACGTTATACGTTATACGTTAGACGTTATACGTTATACGTTATACGTTATACGTGATACGTTATACGTTATACGTTATACGTTATACGTTATATGTTATACGTTATACGTTATACGTTATACGTTATACGTTATACGTTATACGTTTTACGATATACGATGTACGTTATACGTTATACGATATACGTTATGCGTTATACTTTATACGTTATAGGGGTTACGTTATACGTTATACGTTATACGTTATTCGTAATACGTTACACGTGATACGTTGTACTTTGTACGTTATACGTTATACGTTATACGTTATACGTTATACGTTATACGTTATACGTTATACGTTATACGTTATACGTTATACGTTATACATTATACGTTATACGTTATACATTACATGCTATGCGTTATACGTTATACGTTATACGTTATGCGTTATGCGTTATACGTTATACGTTATACGTTATACGTTATACGTTTTACGTTATTCGTTATACGTTATACGTTATACGTTATACGTTATACGTTATACGTTATACGTTATACGTTACACGTTATACGTTATACGTTATACGTTATACGTTATACGTTATACTTTATACGTTATACGTTATACGTTATACGTTATACTTTATACGTTATACGTTATACGTTATACGTTATTCGATATACGTTATACATTATACTTTATACGTTAAAGGGGTTACGTTATACGTTATACGTTATACGTTATTCGTAATACGTTATACGTTATACGTTTTACGATATACGATGTACGTTATACGTTATACGATATACGTTATGCGTTATACTTTATACGTTATAGGGGTTACGTTATACGTTATACGTTATACGTTATTCGTAATACGTTACACGTGATACGTTATACTTTGTACGTTATATGTTATACGTTATACGTTATACGTTATACGTTATACGTTATACGTTATACGTTATACGTTATACGTTATACGTTATACTTTATACGTTATACGTTATACGTTATACGTTATACGTTATACGTTATACGTTATACGTTATACGTTATACGTTATACATTATACGTTATACGTTATACGTTGTACGTTATACGTTATAAGTTGTACGTTATACGATATACGTTATACGTTATTCTATATACGTTCTTCGTTACACGTTATACGTTATACGTTATACGTTATACGTTTTACGTTATTCGTTATACGATATACGTTATACGTTATACGTTATACGTTATACGTTATACGTTATACGTTATACGTTATACTTTATACGTTATAGGTGTTACGTTATACGTTATACGTTATACGTTATTCGTAATACGTTATACGTGATACGTTAAACGTTGTACGTTATACGTTATACGTTATACGTCATACGCTATACATTATACGTTATGCGCTATCCATTACATGTTATACGTTATACATTACATGTTATGCGTTATACGTTATACGTTATACGTTATGCGTTATGCGTTATACGTTATACGTTATACGTTATACGTTATACGTTATACGTTATACGTTATACGTTATACGTTATACGTTACACGTTATACGTTATACGTTATACGTTATACGTTGTACGTTATACGTTATAAGTTGTACGTTATACGATATACGTTATACGTTATTCTTTATACGTTCTTCGTTACACGTTATACGTTTTACGTTATTCGTTATACGTTATACGTTATACGTTATACGTTATACGTTATACGTTATACGTTATACGTTATACGTTAAACGTTATACGTTATACGTTATACGTTATACGTTATACTTTATACGTTATACGTTATACGTTATACGTTATACGTTATACGTTATACGTTATACGTTATACGTTATACGTTATACGTTATACGTTATACGTTATACGTTGTACGGTATACGTTATAAGTTTTACGTTATACGATATACGTTATACGTTATACGTTATACGTTATACGTTATACGTTATACGTTATACGTTATACGTTATACGTTATACGTTATACGTTATACGTTATACGTTATACGTTATACGTTATACGTTATACGTTATACGTTATACGTTATACGTTATACGTTATACGTTATACGTTATACGTTATACGTTGTACGTTATACGTTATAAGTTGTACGTTATACGATATACGTTATACGTTATTCTTTATACGTTCTTCGTTACACGTTATACGTTATACGTTATACGTTATACGTTTTACGTTACTCGTTATACGTTATACGATATACGTTATGCGTTATACGTTATACGTTATACGTTATACGTTATACGTTATACTTTATACGTTATACGTTATACGTTATACGTTATACCTTATACGTTATACGTTATACGTTATACGTTATACGTTATACGTTATACGTTATACGTTATACGCTATACGTTATACGTTATACGTTATACGTATTACGTTATACGTTATACGTTATACGTTATACGTTATACGTTATACGTTATACGTTATACGTTATACGTTATACGTTATACGTTATACGTTATACGTTATACGTTATACGTTATACGTTATACGTTATACGTTATACGTTATACGTTATACTTTATACGTTATACGTTATACGTTATACGTTATACGTTATACGTTATACGTTATACGTTGTACGTTATACGTTATAAGTTGTACGTTATACGATATACGTTATACGTTATTCTTTATACGTTCTTCGTTACACGTTATACGTTATACGTTATACGTTATACGTTATACGTTTTACGTTATTCGTTATACGTTATACGTTATACGATATGCGTTATACGTTATACGTTATACGTTATGCGTCATACGTTCTACGATATTCGTTATACGTTATACGTTATTAGTTATACGTTATACGTTATACGTTATACGTCATAGGTTATACGTTATACGTTATGCGTTATACGTTATACATTATACGTTATACGATATACGTTATACGTTATGCGTTATGCGTTCTTCGTTACACGTTATACGTTATTCGGTATGCGTTATACGTTATACGTTATACGTTATACGTTACACGTTATACTTTATACGTTATACGTTATACGTTATGCGTAATACGTTATACGTTATACGTTATACGTTACACGTTATACGTCATAGGTTATACGTTATACGTTATATGTTATACGTTATACGTTATACGTTATATGTTATACGACATAGGTTATACGTTATATGTTATACGTCATACGTTATACGTTATACGTCATACGTTATACGTTATACGTTATACGTTATACGTTATACGTTATACGTTATTCGTAATACGTTATACGTGATACGTTGTACTTTGTACGTTATACGTTATACGTTATACGTTATACATTATACGTTATACGTTATACATTACATGTTATACGTCATACATTACATGTTATGCGTTATACGTTATACGTTATACGTTATACGTTATACGTTATACGTTATACGTTATACGTTATACGTTATACGTGATACGTTATACGTTATACGTTATACGTTATACGTTATACGTTATACGTTATACGTTATACGTTATACGTTAAACGTTATACGTTATACGTTATACGTTATACGTCATAGGTTATACGTTATACGTTATGCGTTATACGTTATACATTATACGTTATACGATATACGTTATACGTTATGCGTTATGCGTTCTTCGTTACACGTTATACGTTATTCGGTATGCGTTATACGTTATACGTTATACGTTATACGTTACACGTTATACTTTATACGTTATACGTTATACGTTATGCGTTATACGTTATACGTTATACGTTATACGTTACACGTTATACGTCATAGGTTATACGTTATACGTTATATGTTATACGTTATACGTTATACGTTATATGTTATACGACAAAGGTTATACGTTATATGTTATACGTTATACGTTATACGTTATACGTCATACGTTATACGTTATACGTTATACGTTATACGTTATACGTTATTCGTAATACGTTATACGTGATACGTTGTACTTTGTACGTTATACGTTATACGTTATACGTTATACATTATACGTTATACGTTATACATTACATGTTATACGTCATACATTACATGTTATGCGTTATACGTTATACGTTATACGTTATACGTTATACGTTATACGTTATACGTTATACGTTATACGTGATACGTTATACGTTATACGTTATACGTTATACGTTATACGTTATACGTTATACGTTATACGTTATACGTTATACGTTAAACGTTATACGTTATACGTTATACGTTATACGTTATACGTTATACGTTATACGTTGTACGTTATACGTTATACGTTATACGTTATACGTTATACGTTATACGTTATTCTTTATACGTTATACGTTATACGTTATACGTTATACGTTATACGTTATACGTTATACGTTATACGTTATACGTTATACGTTATACGTTATACGTTATACGTTATACGTTATACGTTATACGTTATACGTTATACGTTATACGTTATACGTTATACGTTATACGTTATACGTTATACGTTATACGTTATACGTTATACGTTATACGTTATACGTTATACTTTATACGTTATACGTTATACGTTATACGTTATACGTTATACGTTATACGTTATACGTTGTACGTTATACGTTATAAGTTGTACGTTATACGATATACGTTATACGTTATTCTTTATACGTTCTTCGTTACACGTTATACGTTATACGTTATACGTTATACGTTATACGTTATACGTTTTACGTTATTCGTTATACGTTATACGTTATACGATATGCGTTATACGTTATACGTTATACGTTATGCGTCATACGTTCTACGATATTCGTTATACGTTATACGTTATTAGTTATACGTTATACGTTATACGTTATACGTCATAGGTTATACGTTATACGTTATGCGTTATACGTTATACATTATACGTTATACGTTTTACGTTATTCGTTATACGTTATACGTTATACGTCATACGTTATACGTTATACGTTATACGTTATACGTTATACGTTATACGTTATTCGTAATACGTTATACGTGATACGTTGTACTTTGTACGTTATACGTTATACGTTATACGTTATACATTATACGTTATACGTTATACATTACATGTTATACGTCATACATTACATGTTATGCGTTATGCGTTATACGTTATACGTTATACGTTATACGTTATACGTTATACGTTATACGTTATACGTTACACGTTATACGTTATACGTTATACGTTATACGTTGTACGTTATACGTTATAAGTTGTACGTTATACGATATACGTTATACGTTATTCTTTATACGTTCTTCGTTACACGTTATACGTTTTACGTTATTCGTTATACGTTATACGTTATACGTTATACGTTATACGTTATACGTTATACGTTATACGTTATACGTTATACGTTATTCGTAATACGTTATACGTGATACGTTGTACTTTGTACGTTATACGTTATACGTTATACGTTATACATTATACGTTATACGTTATACATTACATGTTATACGTCATACATTACATGTTATGCGTTATACGTTATACGTTATACGTTATACGTTATACGTTATACGTTATACGTTACACGTTATACGTTATACGTTATACGTTATACGTTGTACGTTATACGTTATAAGTTGTACGTTATACGATATACGTTATACGTTATTCTTTATACGTTCTTCGTTACACGTTATACGTTTTGCGTTATTCGTTATACGTTATACGTTATACGTTATACGTTATACGTTATACGTTATACGTTATACGTTATACGTTATACGTTATACGTTGTACGTTATACGTTATAAGTTGTACGTTATACGATATACGTTATACGTTATTCTTTATACGTTCTTCGTTACACGTTATACGTTATACGTTATACGTTATACGTTATACGTTTTACGTTATTCGTTATACGTTATACGTTATACGTCATACGTTATACGTTATACGTTATACGTTATACGTTATACGTTATACGTTATTCGTAATACGTTATACGTGATACGTTGTACTTTGTACGTTATACGTTATACGTTATACGTTATACATTATACGTTATACGTTATACATTACATGTTATACGTCATACATTACATGTTATGCGTTATACGTTATACGTTATACGTTATACGTTATACGTTAGACGTTATACGTTATACGTTATACGTTATACGTGATACGTTATACGTTATACGTTATACGTTATACGTTATACGTTATACGTCATACGTTATACGTTATACGTTATACGTTATACGTTATACGTTTTACGATATACGATGTACGTTATACGTTATACGATATACGTTATGCGTTATACTTTATACGTTATAGGGGTTACGTTATACGTTATACGTTATACGTTATTCGTAATACGTTACACGTGATACGTTGTACTTTGTACGTTATACGTTATACGTTATACGTTATACGTTATACGTTATACGTTATACGTTATACGTTATACGTTATACGTTATACGTTATACATTATACGTTATACGTTATACATTACATGCTATGCGTTATACGTTATACGTTATACGTTATGCGTTATGCGTTATACGTTATACGTTATACGTTATACGTTATACGTTTTACGTTATTCGTTATACGTTATACGTTATACGTTATACGTTATACGTTATACGTTATACGTTATACGTTACACGTTATACGTTATACGTTATACGTTATACGTTATACGTTATACTTTATACGTTATACGTTATACGTTATACGTTATACTTTATACGTTATACGTTATACGTTATACGTTATTCGATATACGTTATACATTATACTTTATACGTTAAAGGGGTTACGTTATACGTTATACGTTATACGTTATTCGTAATACGTTATACGTTATACGTTTTACGATATACGATGTACGTTATACGTTATACGATATACGTTATGCGTTATACTTTATACGTTATAGGGGTTACGTTATACGTTATACGTTATACGTTATTCGTAATACGTTACACGTGATACGTTATACTTTGTACGTTATATGTTATACGTTATACGTTATACGTTATACGTTATACGTTATACGTTATACGTTATACGTTATACGTTATACGTTATACTTTATACGTTATACGTTATACGTTATACGTTATACGTTATACGTTATACGTTATACGTTATACGTTATACGTTATACATTATACGTTATACGTTATACGTTGTACGTTATACGTTATAAGTTGTACGTTATACGATATACGTTATACGTTATTCTATATACGTTCTTCGTTACACGTTATACGTTATACGTTATACGTTATACGTTTTACGTTATTCGTTATACGATATACGTTATACGTTATACGTTATACGTTATACGTTATACGTTATACGTTATACGTTATACTTTATACGTTATAGGTGTTACGTTATACGTTATACGTTATACGTTATTCGTAATACGTTATACGTGATACGTTAAACGTTGTACGTTATACGTTATACGTTATACGTCATTCGCTATACATTATACGTTATGCGCTATCCATTACATGTTATACGTTATACATTACATGTTATGCGTTATACGTTATACGTTATACGTTATGCGTTATGCGTTATACGTTATACGTTATACGTTATACGTTATACGTTATACGTTATACGTTATACGTTATACGTTATACGTTACACGTTATACGTTATACGTTATACGTTATACGTTGTACGTTATACGTTATAAGTTGTACGTTATACGATATACGTTATACGTTATTCTTTATACGTTCTTCGTTACACGTTATACGTTTTACGTTATTCGTTATACGTTATACGTTATACGTTATACGTTATACGTTATACGTTATACGTTATACGTTATACGTTAAACGTTATACGTTATACGTTATACGTTATACGTTATACTTTATACGTTATACGTTATACGTTATACGTTATACGTTATACGTTATACGTTATACGTTATACGTTATACGTTATACGTTATACGTTATACGTTATACGTTGTACGGTATACGTTATAAGTTTTACGTTATACGATATACGTTATACGTTATACGTTATACGTTATACGTTATACGTTATACGTTATACGTTATACGTTATACGTTATACGTTATACGTTATACGTTATACGTTATACGTTATACGTTATACGTTATACGTTATACGTTATACGTTATACGTTATACGTTATACGTTATACGTTATACGTTATACGTTGTACGTTATACGTTATAAGTTGTACGTTATACGATATACGTTATACGTTATTCTTTATACGTTCTTCGTTACACGTTATACGTTATACGTTATACGTTATACGTTTTACGTTACTCGTTATACGTTATACGATATACGTTATGCGTTATACGTTATACGTTATACGTTATACGTTATACGTTATACTTTATACGTTATACGTTATACGTTATACGTTATACCTTATACGTTATACGTTATACGTTATACGTTATACGTTATACGTTATACGTTATACGTTATACGCTATACGTTATACGTTATACGTTATACGTATTACGTTATACGTTATACGTTATACGTTATACGTTATACGTTATACGTTATACGTTATACGTTATACGTTATACGTTATACGTTATACGTTATACGTTATACGTTATACGTTATACGTTATACGTTATACGTTATACGTTATACTTTATACGTTATACGTTATACGTTATACGTTATACGTTATACGTTATACGTTATACGTTGTACGTTATACGTTATAAGTTGTACGTTATACGATATACGTTATACGTTATTCTTTATACGTTCTTCGTTACACGTTATACGTTATACGTTATACGTTATACGTTATACGTTTTACGTTATTCGTTATACGTTATACGTTATACGATATGCGTTATACGTTATACGTTATACGTTATGCGTCATACGTTCTACGATATTCGTTATACGTTATACGTTATTAGTTATACGTTATACGTTATACGTTATACGTCATAGGTTATACGTTATACGTTATGCGTTATACGTTATACATTATACGTTATACGATATACGTTATACGTTATGCGTTATGCGTTCTTCGTTACACGTTATACGTTATTCGGTATGCGTTATACGTTATACGTTATACGTTATACGTTACACGTTATACTTTATACGTTATACGTTATACGTTATGCGTAATACGTTATACGTTATACGTTATACGTTACACGTTATACGTCATAGGTTATACGTTATACGTTATATGTTATACGTTATACGTTATACGTTATATGTTATACGACATAGGTTATACGTTATATGTTATACGTCATACGTTATACGTTATACGTCATACGTTATACGTTATACGTTATACGTTATACGTTATACGTTATACGTTATTCGTAATACGTTATACGTGATACGTTGTACTTTGTACGTTATACGTTATACGTTATACGTTATACGTTATACGTTATACGTTATACGTTATACGTTGTACGTTATACGTTATACGTTGTACGTTATACGTTATAAGTTGTACGTTATACGATATACGTTATACGTTATTCTTTATACGTTCTTCGTTACACGTTATACGCTATACGTTATACGTTATACGTTTTACGTTATTCGTTATACGTTATACGTTATACGTTATACGATATACGTTATACGTTATACATTATACGTTATACGTTATACGTTATACGTTATACGTTATACGTTATACTTTATACGTTATACGTTATACGTTATACGATATACGTTATACGTTATACGTTATACGTTATACGTTATACGTTATACGTTATACGTTATACGTTATACGTTATACGTTATACGCTACACGTTATACGTTATACGTTATACGTAATACGTTATACGGTATACGTTATACGTTATACGTTATACGTTATACGTTATACGTTATACGTTATACGTTATACGTTATACGTTATTCTTTATACGTTATACGTTATACGTTATACGTTATACGTTATACGTTATACGTTATACGTTATACGTTATACGTTATACGTTATACGTTATACGTTATACGTTATACGTTATACGTTATACGTTATACGTTGTACATTATACATTATAAGTTTTACGTTACACGATATACGTTATACGTTATACGTTATACGTTATACGTTATACGTTATACGTTATACGTTATACGTTATACGTTATACGTTATACGTTATACGTTATACGTTGTACGTTATACGTTATACGTTGTACGTTATACGTTATAAGTTGTACGTTATACGATATACGTTATACGTTATTCTTTATACGTTCTTCGTTACACGTTATACGCTATACGTTATACGTTATACGTTTTACGTTATTCGTTATACGTTATACGTTATACGTTATACGATATACGTTATACGTTATACATTATACGTTATACGTTATACGTTATACGTTATACGTTATACGTTATACTTTATACGTTATACGTTATACGATATACGTTATACGTTATACGTTATACGTTATACGTTATACGTTATACGTTATACGTTATACGTTATACGTTATACGTTATACGCTACACGTTATACGTTATACGTTATACGTAATACGTTATACGGTATACGTTATACGTTATACGTTATACGTTATACGTTATACGTTATACGTTATACGTTATACGTTATACGTTATTCTTTATACGTTATACGTTATACGTTATACGTTATACGTTATACGTTATACGTTATACGTTATACGTTATACGTTATACGTTATACGTTATACGTTATACGTTATACGTTATACGTAATACGTTATACGTTATACGTTATACGTTGTACATTATACATTATAAGTTTTACGTTACACGATATACGTTATACGTTATACGTTATACGTTATACGTTATACGTTATACGTTATACGTTATACGTTATACGTTATACGTTATACGTTATACGTTGTACGTTATACGTTATACGTTGTACGTTATACGTTATAAGTTGTACGTTATACGATATACGTTATACGTTATTCTTTATACGTTCTTCGTTACACGTTATACGCTATACGTTATACGTTATACGTTTTACGTTATTCGTTATACGTTATACGTTATACGTTATACGATATACGTTATACGTTATACATTATACGTTATACGTTATACGTTATACGTTATACGTTATACGTTATACTTTATACGTTATACGTTATACGATATACGTTATACGTTATACGTTATACGTTATACGTTATACGTTATACGTTATACGTTATACGTTATACGTTATACGTTATACGCTACACGTTATACGTTATACGTTATACGTAATACGTTATACGGTATACGTTATACGTTATACGTTATACGTTATACGTTATACGTTATACGTTATACGTTATACGTTATACGTTATACGTTATACGTTACACGTTATACGTTATACTTTATACGTTATACGTTATACGTTATACGTTATTCGATATACGTTATACGTTATACTTTATACGTTAAAGGGGTTACGTTATACGTTATACGTTATACGTTATTCGATATACGTTATACGTTATACTTTATACGTTAAAGGGGTTACGTTATACGTTATACGTTATACGTTATTCGTAATACGTTATACGTTATACGTTTTACGATATACGATGTACGTTATACGTTATACGATATACGTTATGCGTTATACTTTATACGTTATAGGGGTTACGTTATACGTTATACGTTATACGTTATTCGTAATACGTTACACGTGATACGTTATACTTTGTACGTTATATGTTATACGTTATACGTTATACGTTATACGTTATACGTTATACGTTATACGTTATACGTTATACGTTATACGTTATACGTTATACGTTATACGTTATACGTTATACTTTATACGTTATACGTTATACGGTATACGTTATACGTTATACGTTATACGTTATACGTTATACGTTATACGTTATACGTTATACGTTATACGTTATACGTTATACGTTATACGTTATACTTTATACGTTATACGTTATACGTTATACGCTATTCGATATACGTTATACGTTATACTTTATACGTTAAAGGGGTTACGTTATACGTTATACGTTATACGTTATTCGTAATACGTTATACTTTATACGTTAAAGGGGTTACGTTATACGTTATACGTTATACGTTATTCGTAATACGTTATACGTTATACGTTTTACGATATACGATGTACGTTATACGTTATACGATATACGTTATGCGTTATACTTTATACGTTATAGGGGTTACGTTATACGTTATACGTTATACGTTATTCGTAATACGTTACACGTGATACGTTATACTTTGTACGTTATATGTTATACGTTATACGTTATACGTTATACGTTATACGTTATACGTTATACGTTATACGTTATACGTTATACGTTACACGTTATACGTTATACGTTATACGTTATACGTTATACGTTGTACGTTATACGTTATAAGTTTTACGTTACACGATATACGTTATACGTTATACGTTATACGTTATACGTTATACGTTATACTTTATACGTTATAGGTGTTACGTTATACGTTATACGTCATAGGTTATACGTTATATGTTATACGTTATACGTTATACGTTATACGTCATACGTTATACGTTATACGTTATACGTTATACGTTATACGTTATACGTTATTCGTAATACGTTATACGTGATACGTTATACTTTGTACGTTATACGTTATACGTTATACGTTATACATTATACGTTATACGTTATACGTTATACGTGATAGGTTATACGTTATATGTTATACGATATACGTTATACGTTATACGTCATACGTTATACGTTATACGTTATACGTTATACGTTATACGTTATACGTTATACGTTATACGTTATACGTTATACGTTATACGTTATACGTTGTACGTTATACGTTATATGTTGTACGTTATACGATATACGTTATACGTTATTCTTTATACGTTCTTCGTTACACGTTATACGTTATACGTTATACGTTATACGTTATACGTTTTACGTTATTCGTTATACGTTATACGTTATACGTTATACGATATGCGTTATACGTTATACGTTATACGTTATGCGTCATACGTTCTACGATATTCGTTATACGTTATACGTTATTAGTTATACGTTATACGTTATACGTCATAGGTTATACGTTATACGTTATGCGTTATACGTTATACATTATACGTTATACGATATACGTTATACGTCATGCGTTATGCGTTCTTCGTTACACGTTATACGTTATTCGGTATGCGTTATACGTTATACGTTATACGTTATACGTTACACGTTATACTTTATACGTTATACGTTATACGTTATGCGTTATACGTTATACGTTATACGTTATACGTTACACGTTATACGTCATAGGTTATACGTTATACGTTATATGTTATACGTTATACGTTATACGTTATATGTTATACGTCATAGGTTATACGTTATATGTTATACGTTATACGTTATACGTTATACGTCATACGTTATACGTTATACGTTATACGTTATACGTTATACGTTATACGTTATACGTTATACGTTATTCGTAGTACGTTATACGTGATACGTTGTACTTTGTACGTTATACGTTATACGTTATACGTTATACATTATACGTTATACGTTATACATTACATGTTATACGTCATACATTACATGTTATGCGTTATACGTTATACGTTATACGTTATACGTTATACATTACATGTTATACGTCATACATTACATGTTATGCGTTATACGTTATACGTTATACGTTATACGTTATACGTTATACGTTATACGTTATACGTTATACGTGATACGTTATACGTTATACGTTATACGTTATACGTTATACGTTATACGTTATACGTTATACGTTATACGTTATACGTTATACGTTATACGTTATACGTTATACGTTATACGTTATACTTTATACGTTATACGTTATACGTCATACGTTATACGTTATACGTTATACGTTATACGTTATACGTTATACGTTATTCGTAATACGTTATACGTGATACGTTGTACTTTGTACGTTATACGTTATACGTTATACGTTATACATTATACGTTATACGTTATACATTACATGTTATACGTCATACATTACATGTTGTGCGTTATACGTTATACGTTATACGTTATACGTTATACGTTAGACGTTATACGTTATACGTTATACGTTATACGTGATTCGTTATACGTTATACGTTATACGTTATACGTTATACGTTATACGTTATACGTTATACGTTATACGTTATACGTTATACGTTATACGTTTTACGATATACGATGTACGTTATACGTTATACGATATACGTTATGCGTTATACTTTATACGTTATAGGAGTTACGTTATACGTTATACGTTATACGTTATTCGTAATACGTTACACGTGATACGTTATACTTTGTACGTTATACGTTATACGTTATACGTTATACGTTATACGTTATACGTTATACGATATACGTTATACGTTATACGTTATACGTTATACATTATACGTTATACGTTATACATTACATGCTATGCGTTATACGTTATACGTTATACGTTATGCGTTATGCGTTATACGTTATACGTTATACGTTATACGTTATACGTTTTACGTTATTCGTTATACGTTATACGTTATACGTTATACGTTATACGTTATACGTTATACGTTATACGTTATACGTTATACGTTATACGTTATACGTTATACGTTATACGTTATACGTTATACTTTATACGTTATACGTTATACGTTATACGTTATTCGATATACGTTATACATTATACTTTATACGTTAAAGGGGTTACGTTATACGTTATACGTTATACGTTATTCGTAATACGTTATACGTTATACGTTTTACGATATACGATGTACGTTATACGTTATACGATATACGTTATGCGTTATACTTTATACGTTATAGGGGTTACGTTATACGTTATACGTTATACGTTATTCGTAATACGTTACACGTGATACGTTATACTTTGTACGTTATATGTTATACGTTATACGTTATACGTTATACGTTATACGTTATACGTTATACGTTATACGTTATACGTTATACGTTATACTTTATACGTTATACGTTATACGTTATACGTTATACGTTATACGATATACGTTATACGTAATACGTTATACGTTATACATTATACGTTATACGTTATACGTTGTACGTTATACGTTATAAGTTGTACGTTATACGATATACGTTATACGTTATTCTATATACGTTCTTCGTTACACGTTATACGTTATACGTTATACGTTATACGTTTTACGTTATTCGTTATACGATATACGTTATACGTTATACGTTATACGTTATACGTTATACGTTATACGTTATACTTTATACGTTATAGGTGTTACGTTATACGTTATACGTTATACGTTATTCGTAATACGTTATACGTGATACGTTATACGTTGTACGTTATACGTTATACGTTATACGTCATACGCTATACATTATACGTTATGCGTTATCCATTACATGTTATACGTTATACATTACATGTTATGCGTTATACGTTATACGTTATACGTTATGCGTTATGCGTTATACGTTATACGTTATACGTTATACGTTATACGTTATACGTTATACGTTATACGTTATACGTTACACGTTATACGTTATACGTTATACGTTATACGTTGTACGTTATACGTTATAAGTTGTACGTTATACGATATACGTTATACGTTATTCTTTATACGTTCTTCGTTACACGTTATACGTTTTAGGTTATTCGTTATACGTTATACGTTATACGTTATACGTTATACGTTATACGTTATACGTTATACGTTATACGTTATACGTTAAACGTTATACGTTATACGTTATACGTTATACGTTATACTTTATACGTTATACGTTATACGTTATACGTTATACGTTATACGTTATACGTTATACGTTATACGTTATACGTTATACGTTATACGTTATACGTTATACGTTGTACGGTATACGTTATAAGTTTTACGTTATACGATATACGTTATACGTTATACGTTATACGTTATACGTTATACGTTATACGTTATACGTTATACGTTATACGTTATACGTTATACGTTATACGTTATACGTTATACGTTATACGTTATACTTTATACGTTATACGTTATACGTTATACGTTATACGTTATACGTTATACGTTATACGTTGTACGTTATACGTTATAAGTTGTACGTTATACGATATACGTTATACGTTATTCTTTATACGTTCTTCGTTACACGTTATACGTTATACGTTATACGTTATACGTTTTACGTTACTCGTTATACGTTATACGATATACGTTATGCGTTATACGTTATACGTTATACGTTATACGTTATACGTTATACTTAATACGTTATACGTTATACGTTATACGTTATACGTTATACGTTATACGTTATACGTTATACGTTATACGTTATACGTTATACGTTATACGTTATACGCTATACGTTATACGTTATACGTTATACGTATTACGTTATACGTTATACGTTATACGTTATACGTTATACGTTATACGTTATACGTTATACGTTATACGTTATACGTTATACGTTATACGTTATACGTTATACGTTATACGTTGTACGTTATACGTTATAAGTTGTACGTTATACGTTGTACGTTATACGTTATAAGTTGTACGTTATACGATATACGTTATACGTTACTCGTTATACGTTATACGATATACGTTATGCGTTATACGTTATACGTTATACGTTATACGTTATACGTTATACTTTATACGTTATACGTTATACGTTATACGTTATACGTTATACGTTATACGTTATACGTTATACGTTATACGTTATACGTTATACGCTATACGTTATACGTTATACGTTATACGTATTACGTTATACGTTATACGTTATACGTTATACGTTATACGTTATACGTTATACGTTATACGTTATGCGTTATACATTCTACGATATTCGTTATACGTTATAGGTTATTAGTTATACGTTATACGTTATGCGTTACACGTCATAGATTGTACGTTATACGTTATGCGTTATACGTTATACGTTATACGTTATACGTTATACGTTATACGTTATACGTTATACGTTATACGTTGTACGTTATACGTTATAAGTTGTACGTTATACGATATACGTTATACGTTATTCTTTATACGTTCTTCATTACACGTTATACGTTATACGTTATACGTTATACGTTTTACGTTATTCGTTATACGATATACGTTATACGTTATACGTTATACGTTATACGTTGTACGTTATACTTTATACGTTATAGGTGTTACGTTAGACGTTATACGTTATACGTTATTCATAATACGTTATACGTGATACGTTATACGTTGTACGTTATACGTTATACGTTATACGTTATACGTTATACGTTATACGTTATACGTTATACGTTATACGTTATACGTTATACGTTATACGTTATACGTTATACGTTATACGTTATACGTTATACGTTATACTTTATACGTTATACGTTATACGTTATACGTTATTCGATATACGTTATACATTATACTTTATACGTTAAAGGGGTTACGTTATACGTTATACGTTATACGTTATTCGTAATACGTTATACGTTATACGTTTTACGATATACGATGTACGTTATACGTTATACGATATACGTTATGCGTTATACTTTATACGTTATAGGGGTTACGTTATACGTTATACGTTATACGTTATTCGTAATACGTTACACGTGATACGTTATACTTTGTACGTTATATGTTATACGTTATACGTTATACGTTATACGTTATACGTTATACGTTATACGTTATACGTTATACGTTATACGTTATACGTTATACGTTATACGTTATACTTTATACGATATACGTTATACGTTATACGTTATACGTTATACGTTATACGTTATACGTTATACGTTATACGTTATACATTATACGTTATACGTTATACGTTGTACGTTATACGTTATAAGTTGTACGTTATACGATATACGTTATACGTTATTCTATATACGTTCTTCGTTACACGTTATACGTTATACGTTATACGTTATACGTTTTACGTTATTCGTTATACGATATACGTTATACGTTATACGTTATACGTTATACGTTATACGTTATACGTTATACTTTATACGTTATAGGTGTTACGTTATACGTTATACGTTATACGTTATTCGTAATACGTTATACGTGATACGTTATACGTTGTACGTTATACGTTATACGTTATACGTCATACGCTATACATTATACGTTATGCGTTATCCATTACATGTTATACGTTATACATTACATGTTATGCGTTATACGTTATACGTTATACGTTATGCGTTATGCGTTATACGTTATACGTTATACGTTATACGTTATACGTTATACGTTATACGTTATACGTTATACGTTACACGTTATACGTTATACGTTATACGTTATACGTTGTACGTTATACGTTATAAGTTGTACGTTATACGATATACGTTATACGTTATTCTTTATACGTTCTTCGTTACACGTTATACGTTATACGTTATACGTTATACGTTTTACGTTATTCGTTATACGTTATACGTTATACGATATACGTTATACGTTATACGTTACACGTTATACGTTATACGTTATACGTTATACTTTATACGTTATAGGTGTTACGTTATACGTTATACGTTATACGTTATACGTTATACGTTATACGTTGTACGTTATACGTTATACGTTGTACGTTATACGTTATAAGTTGTACGTTATACGATATACGTTATACGTTATTCTTTATACGTTCTTCGTTACACGTTATACGCTATACGTTATACGTTATACGTTTTACGTTATTCGTTATACGTTATACGTTATACGTTATACGATATACGTTATACGTTATACATTATACGTTATACGTTATACGTTATACGTTATACGTTATACGTTATACTTTATACGTTATACGTTATACGATATACGTTATACGTTATACGTTATACGTTATACGTTATACGTTATACGTTATACGTTATACGTTATACGTTATACGCTACACGTTATACGTTATACGTTATACGTAATACGTTATACGGTATACGTTATACGTTATACGTTATACGTTATACGTTATACGTTATACGTTATACGTTATACGTTATACGTTATACGTTATACGTTATACGTTACACGTTATACGTTATACTTTATACGTTATACGTTATACGTTATACGTTATTCGATATACGTTATACGTTATACTTTATACGTTAAAGGGGTTACGTTATACGTTATACGTTATACGTTATTCGATATACGTTATACGTTATACTTTATACGTTAAAGGGGTTACGTTATACGTTATACGTTATACGTTATTCGTAATACGTTATACGTTATACGTTTTACGATATACGATCTACGTTATACGTTATACGATATACGTTATGCGTTATACTTTATACGTTATAGGGGTTACGTTATACGTTATACGTTATACGTTATTCGTAATACGTTACACGTGATACGTTATACTTTGTACGTTATATGTTATACGTTATACGTTATACGTTATACGTTATACGTTATACGTTATACGTTATACGTTATACGTTATACGTTATACGTTATACGTTATACGTTATACGTTATACTTTATACGTTATACGTTATACGGTATACGTTATACGTTATACGTTATACGTTATACGTTATACGTTATACGTTATACGTTATACGTTATACGTTATACGTTATACGTTATACGTTATACGTTATACTTTATACGTTATACGTTATACGTTATACGCTATTCGATATACGTTATACGTTATACTTTATACGTTAAAGGGGTTACGTTATACGTTATACGTTATACGTTATTCGTAATACGTTATACTTTATACGTTAAAGGGGTTACGTTATACGTTATACGTTATACGTTATTCGTAATACGTTATACGTTATACGTTTTACGATATACGATGTACGTTATACGTTATACGATATACGTTATGCGTTATACTTTATACGTTATAGGGGTTACGTTATACGTTATACGTTATACGTTATTCGTAATACGTTACACGTGATACGTTATACTTTGTACGTTATATGTTATACGTTATACGTTATACGTTATACGTTATACGTTATACGTTATACGTTATACGTTATACGTTATACGTTATACGTTATACGTTATACGTTATACGTTATACGTTATACGTTGTACGTTATACGTTATAAGTTTTACGTTACACGATATACGTTATACGTTATACGTTATACGTTATACGTTATACGTTATACTTTATACGTTATAGGTGTTACGTTATACGTTATACGTCATAGGTTATACGTTATACGTTATACGTGATAGGTTATACGTTATATGTTATACGATATACGTTATACGTTATACGTCATACGTTATACGTTATACGTTATACGTTATACGTTATACGTTATACGTTATACGTTATACGTTATACGTTATACGTTATACGTTATACGTTGTACGTTATACGTTATAAGTTGTACGTTATACGATATACGTTATACGTTATTCTTTATACGTTCTTCGTTACACGTTATACGTTATACGTTATACGTTATACGTTATACGTTTTACGTTATTCGTTATACGTTATACATTATACGTTATACGATATGCGTTATACGTTATACGTTATACGTTATGCGTCATACGTTCTACGATATTCGTTATACGTTATACGTTATTAGTTATACGTTATACGTTATACGTCATAGGTTATACGTTATACGTTATGCGTTATACGTTATACATTATACGTTATACGATATACGTTATACGTCATGCGTTATGCGTTCTTCGTTACACGTTATACGTTATTCGGTATGCGTTATACGTTATACGTTATACGTTATACGTTACACGTTATACTTTATACGTTATACGTTATACGTTATGCGTTATACGTTATACGTTATACGTTATACGTTACACGTTATACGTCATAGGTTATACGTTATACGTTATATGTTATACGTTATACGTTATACGTTATATGTTATTCGTCATAGGTTATACGTTATATGTTATACGTTATACGTTATACGTTATACGTTATACGTCATACGTTATACGTTATACGTTATACGTTATACGTTATACGTTATACGTTATACGTTATACGTTATACGTTATACGTTATACGTTATACGTTATACGTTATACGTTATTCGTAATACGTTATACGTGATACGTTGTACTTTGTACGTTATACGTTATACGTTATACGTTATACATTATACGTTATACGTTATACATTACATGTTATACGTCATACATTACATGTTATGCGTTATACGTTATACGTTATACGTTATACGTTATACGTTAGACGTTATACGTTATACGTTATACGTTATACGTGATTCGTTATACGTTATACGTTATACGTTATACGTTATACGTTATACGTTATACGTTATACGTTATACGTTATACGTTATACGTTATACGTTTTACGATATACGATGTACGTTATACGTTATACGATATACGTTATGCGTTATACTTTATACGTTATAGGGGTTACGTTATACGTTATACGTTATACGTTATTCGTAATACGTTACACGTGATACGTTATACTTTGTACGTTATACGTTATACGTTATACGTTATACGTTATACGTTATACGTTATACGTTATACGTTATACGTTATACGTTATACGTTATACATTATACGTTATACGTTATACATTACATGCTATGCGTTATACGTTATACGTTATACGTTATGCGTTATGCGTTATACGTTATACGTTATACGTTATACGTTATACGTTTTACGTTATTCGTTATACGTTATACGTTATACGTTATACGTTATACGTTATACGTTATACGTTATACGTTATACGTTATACGTTATACGTTATACGTTACACGTTATACGTTATACGTTATACTTTATACGTTATACGTTATACGTTATACGTTATTCGATATACGTTATACATTATACTTTATACGTTAAAGGGGTTACGTTATACGTTATACGTTATACGTTATTCGTAATACGTTATACGTTATACGTTTTACGATATACGATGTACGTTATACGTTATACGATATACGTTATGCGTTATACTTTATACGTTATAGGGGTTACGTTATACGTTATACGTTATACGTTATTCGTAATACGTTACACGTGATACGTTATACTTTGTACGTTATATGTTATACGTTATACGTTATACGTTATACGTTATACGTTATACGTTATACGTTATACGTTATACGTTATACGTTATACTTTATACGTTATACGTTATACGTTATACGTTATACGTTATACGATATACGTTATACGTTATACGTTATACGTTATACATTATACGTTATACGTTATACGTTGTACGTTATACGTTATAAGTTGTACGTTATACGATATACGTTATACGTTATTCTATATACGTTCTTCGTTACACGTTATACGTTATACGTTATACGTTATACGTTTTACGTTATTCGTTATACGATATACGTTATACGTTATACGTTATACGTTATACGTTATACGTTATACGTTATACTTTATACGTTATAGGTGTTACGTTATACGTTATACGTTATACGTTATTCGTAATACGTTATACGTGATACGTTATACGTTGTACGTTATACGTTATACGTTATACGTCATACGCTATACATTATACGTTATGCGTTATCCATTACATGTTATACGTTATACATTACATGTTATGCGTTATACGTTATACGTTATACGTTATGCGTTATGCGTTATACGTTATACGTTATACGTTATACGTTATACGTTATACGTTATACGTTATACGTTATACGTTACACGTTATACGTTATACGTTATACGTTATACGTTGTACGTTATACGTTATAAGTTGTACGTTATACGATATACGTTATACGTTATTCTTTATACGTTCTTCGTTACACGTTATACGTTTTAGGTTATTCGTTATACGTTATACGTTATACGTTATACGTTATACGTTATACGTTGTACGTTATACGTTATACGTTATACGTTAAACGTTATACGTTATACGTTATACGTTATACGTTATACTTTATACGTTATACGTTATACGTTATACGTTATACGTTATACGTTATACGTTATACGTTATACGTTATACGTTATACGTTATACGTTATACGTTATACGTTGTACGGTATACGTTATAAGTTTTACGTTATACGATATACGTTATACGTTATACGTTATACGTTATACGTTATACGTTATACGTTATACGTTATACGTTATACGTTATACGTTATACGTTATACGTTATACGTTATACGTTATACGTTATACGTTATACGTTATACGTTATACGTTATACGTTATACGTTATACGTTATACGTTGTACGTTATACGTTATAAGTTGTACGTTATACGATATACGTTATACGTTATTCTTTATACGTTCTTCGTTACACGTTATACGTTATACGTTATACGTTATACGTTTTACGTTACTCGTTATACGTTATACGATATACGTTATGCGTTATACGTTATAAGTTATACGTTATACGTTATACGTTATACTTTATACGTTATACGTTATACGTTATACGTTATACGTTATACGTTATACGTTATACGTTATACGTTATACGTTATACGTTATACGTTATACGTTATACGCTATACGTTATACGTTATACGTTATACGTTATACGTTATACGTTATACGTTATACGTTATACGTTATACGTTATACGTTATACGTTATACGTTATACGTTATACGTTATACGTTATACGTTATACGTTATACGTTGTACGTTATACGTTATAAGTTGTACGTTATACGTTGTACGTTATACGTTATACGTTGTACGTTATACGATATACGTTATACGTTATTCGTTATACGTTATACGTTATACGAAATACGTTATACGTTATACGTTATACGTTATGCGTTATACATTCTACGATATTCGTTATACGTTATAGGTTATTAGTTATACGTTATACGTTATGCGTTACACGTCATAGATTGTACGTTATACGTTATGCGTTATACGTTATACGTTATACGTTATACGTTATACGTTATACGTTATACGTTATACGTTATACGTTGTACGTTATACGTTATAAGTTGTACGTTATACGATATACGTTATACGTTATTCTTTATACGTTCTTCATTACACGTTATACGTTATACGTTATACGTTATACGTTTTACGTTATTCGTTATACGATATACGTTATACGTTATACGTTATACGTTATACGTTGTACGTTATACTTTATACGTTATAGGTGTTACGTTAGACGTTATACGTTATACGTTATTCATAATACGTTATACGTGATACGTTATACGTTGTACGTTATACGTTATACGTTATACGTTATACGTTATACGTTATACGTTATACGTTATACGTTATACGTTATACGTTATACGTTATACGTTATACGTTATACGTTATACGTTATACGTTATACTTTATACGTTATACGTTATACGTTATACGTTATTCGATATACGTTATACATTATACTTTATACGTTAAAGGGGTTACGTTATACGTTATACGTTATACGTTATTCGTAATACGTTATACGTGATACGTTTTACGATATACGATGTACGTTATACGTTATACGATATACGTTATGCGTTATACTTTATACGTTATAGGGGTTACGTTATACGTTATACGTTATACGTTATTCGTAATACGTTACACGTGATACGTTATACTTTGTACGTTATATGTTATACGTTATACGTTATACGTTATACGTTATACGTTATACGTTATACGTTATACGTTATACGTTATACGTTATACGTTATACGTTATACTTTATACGATATACGTTATACGTTATACGTTATACGTTATACGTTATACGTTATACGTTATACGTTATACGTTATACATTATACGTTATACGTTATACGTTGTACGTTATACGTTATAAGTTGTACGTTATACGATATACGTTATACGTTATTCTATATACGTTCTTCGTTACACGTTATACGTTATACGTTATACGTTATACGTTTTACGTTATTCGTTATACGATATACGTTATACGTTATACGTTATACGTTATACGTTATACGTTATACGTTATACTTTATACGTTATAGGTGTTACGTTATACGTTATACGTTATACGTTATTCGTAATACGTTATACGTGATACGTTATACGTTGTACGTTATACGTTATACGTTATACGTCATACGCTATACATGATACGTTATGCGTTATCCATTACATGTTATACGTTATACATTACATGTTATGCGTTATACGTTATACGTTATACGTTATGCGTTATGCGTTATACGTTATACGTTATACGTTATACGTTATACGTTATACGTTATACGTTATACGTTATACGTTACACGTTATACGTTATACGTTATACGTTATACGTTGTACGTTATACGTTATAAGTTGTACGTTATACGATATACGTTATACGTTATTCTTTATACGTTCTTCGTTACACGTTATTCGTTATACGTTATACGTTATACGTTTTACGTTATTCGTTATACGTTATACGTTATACGATATACGTTATACGTTATACGTTACACGTTATACGTTATACGTTATACGTTATACTTTATACGTTATAGGTGTTACGTTATACGTTATTCGTAATACGTTATACGTGATACGTTATACGTTGTACGTTATACGTTATCCGTTATACGTTATACGCTATACATTATACGTTATACGTTATGCATTACATGTTATACGTTATACGTTATACGTTATACGTTATACGTTATACGTTATACGTTTTACGTTATTCGTTATACGTTATACGTTATACGTTATACGTTATACGTTATACGTTATACGTTATACGTTATACGTTAAACGTTATACGTTATACGTTATACGTTATACGTTATACTTTATACGTTATACGTTATACGTTATACGTTATACGTTATACGTTATACGTTATACGTTATACGTTATACGTTATACGTTATACGTTATACGTTATACGTTATACGTTATACGTTGTACGGTATACGTTATAAGTTTTACGTTATACGATATACGTTATACGTTATACGTTATACGTTATACGTTATACGTTATACGTTATACGTTATACGTTATACGTTATACGTTATACGTTATACGTTATACGTTATACGTTATACGTTATACGTTATACGTTATACGTTATACGTTATACGTTATACGTTATACGTTATACGTTGTACGTTATACGTTATAAGTTGTACGTTATACGATATACGTTATACGTTATTCTTTATACGTTCTTCGTTACACGTTATACGTTATACGTTATACGTTATACGTTTTACGTTACTCGTTATACGTTATACGATATACGTTATACGTTATACGTTATACGTTATACGTTATACGTTATACGTTATACTTTATACGTTATACGTTATACGTTATACGTTATACGTTATACGTTATACGTTATACGTTATACGTTATACGTTATACGTTATACGTTATACGTTATACGCTATACGTTATACGTTATACGTTATACGTATTACGTTATACGTTATACGTTATACGTTATACGTTATACGTTATACGTTATACGTTATACGTTATACGTTATACGTTATACGTTATACGTTATACGTTATACGTTATACGTTATACGTTATACGTTATACTTTATACGTTATACGTTATACGTTATACGTTATACGTTATACGTTATACGTTATACGTTGTACGTCATACGTTATAAGTTGTACGTTTTACGATATACGTTATACGTTATTCTTTATACGTTCTTCGTTACACGTTATACGTTAAACTTTATACGTTATACGTTATACGTTATACGTTATACGTTATACGTTATACGTTATACGTTATACGTTATACGTTGAACGTTATACGTTATAAGTTGTACGTTATACGATATACGTTATACGTTATTCGTTATACGTTATACGTTATACGAAATACGTTATACGTTATACGTTATACGTTATGCGTTATACATTCTACGATATTCGTTATACGTTATAGGTTATTAGTTATACGTTATACGTTATGCGTTACACGTCATAGATTATACGTTATACGTTATGCGTTATACGTTATACGTTATACGTTATACGTTATACGTTATACGTTATACGTTATACGTTATACGTTATACGTTGTACGTTATACGTTATAAGTTGTACGTTATACGATATACGTTATACGTTATTCTTTATACGTTCTTCGTTACACGTTAGACGTTATACGTTATACGTTATACGTTTTACGTTATTCGTTATACGATATACGTTATACGTTATACGTTATACGTTATACGTTATACGTTGTACGTTATACTTTATACGTTATAGGTGTTACGTTAGACGTTATACGTTATACGTTATTCATAATACGTTATACGTGATACGTTATACGTTGTACGTTATACGTTATACGTTATACGTCATACGCTATACATTATACGTTATGCGTTATACATTACATGTTATACGTTATACGTTATACGTTATACGTTATACGTTATACGTTATACGTTATACGTTTTACGTTTTTCGTTATATGTTACACGTTATACGTTATACGTTGTACGTTATACATTATACGTTATACGTTATACGTTATACGTTATACGTTACACGTTATACGTTATACGTTATACGTTATACGTTATACTTTATACGTTATACGTTATACGTTATACGTTATACGTTATACGTTATACGTTATACGTTATACGTTATACGTTATACGTTATACGTTGTACGTTATACGTTATAAGTTGTACGTTATACGATATACGTTATACGTTATTCGTTATACGTTATACGTTATACGTTATACGTTATACTTTATACGTTATACGTTATACGTTATACGTTATACGTTATACGTTATACGTTATACGTTATACGTTATACGTTATACGTTGTACGTTATACGTTATAAGTTGTACGTTATACGATATACGTTATACGTTATTCTTTATACGTTCTTCGTTACACGTTATACGTTATACGTTATACGTTATACGTTTTACGTTATTCGTTATACGATATACGTTATACGTTATACGTTATACGTTATACGTTATACGTTATACTTTATACGTTATACGTTATACGTTATACGTTATACGTCATACGTTATACGTTATACGTTATACGTTATACGTTATACGTTATAGGTGTTACGTTATACGTTATACGTTATACGTTATACGTTATTCGTAATACGTTATACGTGATACGTTATACGTTATACGTTATACGTTATACGTTATACGTTATACGTTATACGTTATACGTTATACGTTATACGTTATACGTTATACGTTCTACGTTATACGTTATAGGTTATACGTTATACGTTATACGTTATACGTTATACGTTATACGTTGTACGTTATACGTTATACGTTATACGTTATACGTTATACGTTGTACGTTATACGTTATATGTTGTACGTTATACGATATACGTTATACGTTATTCGTTATACGTACTTCGTTACACGTTATACGTTATACGTTATACGTTATACGTTTTACGATATACGATATACGTTATACGTTATACGATATACGTTATACGTTATACTTTATACGTTATAGGGGTTACGTTATACGTTATACGTTATACGTTATTCGTAATACGTTATACGTGATACGTTATACTTTGTACGTTATACGTTATACGTTATACGTTATACATTATACGTTATACGTTATACATTACATGTTATGCGTTATACGTTATACGTTATACGTTATACGTTATACGTTATACGTTATACGTTATACGTTATACGTTATACGTTATACGTTATACGTTATACGTTATACGTTATACGTTATACGTTATACGTTATACGTTATACGTTATACGTTATACGTTATACGTTATACGTTATACGTTATACGTTATACGTTATACGTTATACGTTATACGTTATACGTTATACGTTATACGTTATACGTTGTACGTTATAATTTGTACGTTATACGATATACGTTATACGTTTTTCGGTACACGTACTTCGTTACACGTTATACGTTATGCGTTATACGTTATACGTTATACGTTTTACGATATACGATGTACGTTATACGTTATACGATATACGTTATACGTTATACTTTATACGTTATAGGGGTTACGTTATACGTTATACGTTATACGTTATTCGTAATACGTTATACGTTATACGTTTTACGATATACGATGTACGTTATACGTTATACGATATACGTTATACGTTATACTTTATACGTTATAGGGGTTACGTTATACGTTATACGTTATACGTTATTCGTAATACGTTACACGTGATACGTTATACTTTGTACGTTATACGTTATACGTTATACATTATACGTTATACGTTATACGTTATACGTTATACGTTATACGTTATACATTATACGTTATACGTTATACATTACATGTTATGCGTTATACGTTATACGTTATACGTTATGCGTTATGCGTTATACGTTATACGTTATACGTTATACGTTATACGTTATACGTTATACGTTACACGTTATACGTTATACGTTATACGTTATACGTTGTACGTTATACGTTATAAGTTGTACGTTATACGATATACGTTATACGTTATTCTTTATACGTTCTTCGTTACACGTTATACGTTATACGTTATACGTTATACGTTTTACGTTATTCGTTATGCGTTATACGTTATACGATATACGTTATACGTTATACGTTACACGTTATACGTTATTCGTTATACGTTATACTTTATACGTTATAGGTGTTACGTTATACGTTATTCGTAATACGTTATACGTGATACGTTATACGTTATACGTTATACGTTATACGTTATACGTTATACGTTATACGTTATACTTTATACGTTATACGTTATACGTTATACGTTATACGATATACGTTATACGTTATACGTTATACGTTATACGTTATACGTTATACGTTATACGTTATACGTTGTACGGTATACGTTATAAGTTTTACGTTATACGATATACGTTATACGTTATACGTTATACGTAATACGTTATACGTTATACGTTATACGTTATACGTTATATGTTATACATTATACGTTATACGTTATACATTACATGTTATACGTTATACATTACATGTTATGCGTTATACGTTATACGTTATACGTTATACGTTATACGTTATACGTTATACGTTATACGTTATACGTTATACGTGATACGTTATACGTTATACGTTATACGTTATACGTTATACGTTATACGTTATACGTTATACGTTATACGTTATACGTTATACGTTATACGTTATACGTTATACGTTATACGTTATACGTTATACGTTATACGTTATACGTTATACGTTGTACGTTATACGTTATAAGTTGTACGTTATACGATATACGTTATACGTTATTCTTTATACGTTCTTCGTTACTGGTTATACGTTATACGTTATACGTTATACGTTTTACGTTATTCGTTATACGTTATACGTTATACGATATACGTTATACGTTATACGTTATACGTTATGCGTTATACGTTCTACGATATTCGTTATACGTTATACGTTATTAGTTATACGTTATACGTTATACGTTATACGTCATAGGTTATACGTTATACGTTATGCGTTATACGTTATACATTATACATTATACGATATACGTTATACGTTATGCGTTATGCGTTATGCGTTCTTCGTTACACGTTATACGTTATTCGGTATGCGTTATACGTTATACGTTATACGTTATACGTTATACGTTATACTTTATACGTTATACGTTATACGTTATGCGTTATACGTTATACGTTATACGTTATACGTTACACGTTATACGTCATAGGTTATACGTTATACGTTATACGTTATACGTTATACGTTATACGTTATACGTTATACGTCATAGGTTATACGTTATACGTTATACGTTATACGTTATACGTTATACGATATACGTTGTACGTTATACGTTATAAGTTGTACGTTATACGATATACGTTATACGTTATTCTTTATACGTTCTTCGTTACACGTTATACGTCATACGTTATACGTTATACGTTATACGTTTTACGTTATTCGTTATACGTTATACGTTATACGATATACGTTATACGTTATACGTTATACGTTATACGTTATACGTTATACGTTATACGTTATACTTTATACGTTATAGGTGTTACGGTAAACGTTATACGTCATAGGTTATACGTTATATGTTATACGTTTTTCGTTATTCGTTATACGTTATACGTTATACAATATACGTTATACGTTATACGTTATACGTTATACGATATGCGTCATAAGTTCTACGATATTCGTTATACGTTATACGTTATTAGTTATACGTTATACGTTATACGTTATACGTTATACGTCATAGGTTATACGTTATACGTTATGCGTTATACGTTATACATTATACGTTATACGATATACGTTATACGTTATGCGTTATGCGTTCTTCGTTACACGTTATACGTTATTCGGTATGCGTTATACGTTTTACGTTATATGTTATACGTTATACGTTATACTTTATACGTTATACGTTATACGTTATGCGTTATACGTTATACGTTATACGTTATACGTTACACGTTATACGTCATAGGTTATACGTTATACGTTATACGTTATACGTTATACGTTATACGTTATACGTTATACGTCATAGGTTATACGTTATATGTTATACGTTATACGTTATACGTTATACGTCATACGTTATACGTTATACGTTATACGTTATACGTTATACGTTATTCGTAATACGTTATACGTGATACGTTATACTTTGTACGTTATACGTTATACGTTATATGTTATACATTATACGTTATACGTTATACATTACATGTTATACGTTATACATTACATGCTATGCGTTACACGTTATACGTTATGCGTTATACGTTATACGTTATACGTTATACGTTATACGTTATACGTTATACGTGATACGTTATACGTTATACGTTATACGTTATACGTTATACGTTATACGTTATACGTTATACGTTATACGTTATACGTTATACGTTATACGATATACGTTATACGTTATTCTTTATACGTTCTTCGTTACACGTTATACGTTATACGTTATACGTTATACGTTTTACGTTATTCGTTATACGTTATACGTTATACGATATACGTTATACGTTATACGTTATACGTTATACGTTATGCGTTATACGTTCTACGATATTCGTTATACGTTATACGTTATTAGTTATACGTTATACGTTATACGTTATACGTCATAGGTTATACGTTATACGTTATACGTTATACTTTATACGTTATACGTTATACGTTATGCGTTATACGTTATACGTTATACGTTATACGTTACACGTTATACGTCATAGGTTATACGTTATACGTTATACGTTATACGTTATACGTTATACGTTATACGTTATACGTTATACGTTATACGTCATAGGTTATTCGTTATACGTTATACGTTATACGTTATACGTTATACGTTATACGTTATACGTTATACGTTATACGTTATACGTTATACGTTATACGTTATACGTTATACGTTATACGATATACGTTATACGTTATACGTTATACGTTATGCGTTATACGTTCTACGGTATTCGTTATATGTTATACGTTATTAGTTATACGTTATACGTTATACGTTATACGTCATAGGTTATACGTTATACGTTATGCGTTATACGTTATACATTATACGTTATACGATATACGTTATACGTTATGCGTTATGCGTTCTTCGTTACACGTTATACGTTATTCGGTATGCGTTATACGTTATACGTTATACGTTATACGTTATACGTTATACGTTATACGTTATACGTTATACGTTATACGTTATACGTTATACGTTACACGTTATACGTCATAGGTTATACGTTATACGTTATACGTTATACGTTATACGTTATACGTTATACGTTATACGTTACACGTTATACGTTATACGATATACGTTATACGTTATACGTTACACGTTATACGTTATACGTTATACGTTATACTTTATACGTTATAGGTGTTACGTTATACGTTATTCGTAATACGTTATACGTGATACGTTATACGTTGTACGTTATACGTTATCCGTTATACGTTATACGCTATACATTATACGTTATACGTTATGCATTACATGTTATACGTTATACGTTATACGTTATACGTTATACGTTATACGTTATACGTTTTACGTTATTCGTTATACGTTATACGTTATACGTTATACGTTATACGTTATACGTTATACGTTATACGTTAAACGTTATACGTTATACGTTATACGTTATACGTTATACTTTATACGTTATACGTTATACGCTATACGTTATACGTTATACGTTATACGTTATACGTTATACGTTATACGTTATACGTTATACGTTATACGTTGTACGGTATACGTTATAAGTTTTACGTTATACGATATACGTTATACGTTATACGTTATACGTTATACGTTATACGTTATACGTTATACGTTATACGTTATACGTTATACGTTAAACGTTATACGTTATACGTTATACGTTATACGTTATACGTTATACGTTATACGTTGTACGTTATACGTTATACGTTATACGTTATACGTTATACGTTATTCGTTATACGTTATACGTTATACGTTATACGTTATACGTTGTACGTTATACGTTATACGTTGTACGTTATACGTTATACGTTATTCTTTATACGTTCTTCGTTACACGTTATACGTTATACGTTATACTTTATACGTTATACGTTATACGATATACGTTATACGTTATACGTTATACGTTATAAGTTGTACGTTATACGATATACGTTATACGTTATACGTTATACGTTATACGTTATACGTTATACGTTATACGTTATACTTTATACGTTATACGTTATACGTTATACGTTATTCGATATACGTTATACGTTATACTTTATACGTTAAAGGGGTTACGTTATACGTTATACGTTATACGTTATTCGTAATACGTTATACGTTATACGTTTTACGATATACGATGTACGTTATACGTTATACGATATACGATATGCGTTATACTTTATACGTTATAGGGGTTACGTTATACGTTATACGTTATACGTTATTCGTAATACGTTACACGTGATACGTTATACTTTGTACGTTATATGTTATACGTTATACGTTATACGTTATACGTTATACGTTATACGTTATACGTTATACGTTATACGTTATACGTTATACGTTATACGTTATACGTTATACGTTATACGTTATACGTTGTACGTTTTACGTTATAAGTTTTACGTTACACGATATACGTTATACGTTATACGTTATACGTTATACGTTATACGTTATACGTTATACGTTATACGTTATACGTTATACGTTACACGTTATACGCTATACGTTGTACGTTATACGTTATACGTTGTACGTTATACGTTATAAGTTGTACGTTATACGATATACGTTATACGTTATTCTTTATACGTTCTTCGTTACACGTTATACGCTATACGTTATACGTTATACGTTTTACGTTATTCGTTATACGTTATACGTTATACGTTATACGTTATACGTTATACGTTATACGTTGTACGTCATACGTTATACGTTATACGTTATACGTTATACGTTATACGTTATACGTTATACGTTATACTTTATACGTTATAGGTGTTACGTTATACGTTATACGTCATAGGTTATACGTTATACGTTATACGTTATACGTTATACGTTATACGTTACACGTTATACGCTATACGTTGTACTTTATACGTTATACGTTGTACGTTATACGTTATAAGTTGTACGTTATACGTTATACGTTATACGTTATACGTTATACGTTATACGTTATACGTTATACGTTATACGTTACACGTTATACGCTATACGTTGTACGTTATACGTTATACGTTATACATTATACGTTATACGTTATACGTTATACGTTATACGTTATACGTTATACTTTATACGTTATACGTTATACGATATACGTTATACGTTATACGTTATACGTTATACGTTATACGCTATACGTTATACGTTATACGTTATACGTTATACGTTATACGTTATACGTTGTACGTCATACGTTATACGTTATACGTTATACGTTATACGTTATACGTTATACGTTATACGTTATACTTTATACGTTATACGTTATACGTTATACGTTATACTTTATACGTTATACGTTATACGATATACGTTATACGTTATACGTTATACGTTATACGTTATACGCTATACGTTATACGTTATACGTTATACGTTATACGTTATACGTTATACGTTGTACGTCATACGTTATACGTTATACGTTATACGTTATACGTTATACGTTATACGTTATACGTTATACTTTATACGTTATAGGTGTTACGTTATACGTTATACGTCATAGGTTATACGTTATATGTTATACGTTATACGTTATACGTTATACGTCATACGTTATACGTTATACGTTATACGTTATACGTTATTCTTTATACGTTATTCGTAATACGTTATACGTGATACGTTATACTTTGTACGTTATACGTTATACGTTATACGTTATACATTAAACGTTATACGTTATACGTTATACGTGATAGGTTATACGTTATATGTTATACGTTATACGTTATACGTTATACGTCATACGTTATACGTTATACGTTATACGTTATACGTTATACGTTATACGTTATACGTTATACGTTATACGTTATACGTTATACGTTATTCGTAATACGTTATACGTGATACGTTCTACGATATTCGTTATACGTTATACGTTATTAGTTATACGTTATCCGTTATACGTTATACGTCATAGGTTATACGTTATACGTTATGCGTTATACGTTATACATTATACGTTATACGATATACGTTATACGTTATGCGTTATGCGTTCTTCGTTACACGTTATACGTTATTCGGTATGCGTTATACGTTATACGTTATACGTTATACGTTACACGTTATACTTTATACGTTATACGTTATACGTTATGCGTTATACGTTATACGTTATACGTTATACGTTACACGTTATACGTCATAGGTTATACGTTATACGTTATATGTTATACGTTATACGTTATACGTTATATGTTATACGTCATAGGTTATACGTTATATGTTATACGTTATACGTTATACGTTATACGTCATACGTTATACGTTATACGTTATACGTTATACGTTATACGTTATACGTTATTCGTAATACGTTATACGTGATACGTTGTACTTTGTACGTTATACGTTATACGTTATACGTTATACATTATACGTTATATGTTATACATTACATGTTATACGTCATACATTACATGTTATGCGTTATACGTTATACGTTATACGTTATACGTTATACATTACATGTTATACGTCATACATTACATGTTATGCGTTATACGTTATACGTTATACGTTATACGTTATACGTTATACGTTATACGTTATACGTTATACGTTATACGTTATACGTGATACGTTATACGTTATACGTTATACGTTATACGTTATACGTTATACGTTATACGTTATACGTTATACGTTGTACGGTATACGTTATAAGTTTTACGTTATACGTTATACTTTATACGTTATAGGTGTTACGTTATACGTTATTCGTAATACGTTAAACGTGATACGTTATACGTTGTACGTTATACGTTATCCGTTATACGTTATACGCTATACATTATACGTTATACGTTATGCATTACATGTTATACGTTATACGTTATACGTTATACGTTATACGTTATACGTTACACGTTATACGTTATACGTTATACGTTATACTTTATACGTTATAGGTGTTACGTTATACGTTATTCGTAATACGTTATACGTGATACGTTATACGTTGTACGTTATACGTTATCCGTTATACGTTATACGTTATACGTTATACGTTATACGTTATACGTTATACGTTATACGTTATACGTTATACGTTATACGTTATACGTTATACGTTATACGTTATACGTTATACGTTATACGTTGTACGTTATACGTTATAAGTTTTACGTTATACGATATACGTTATACGTTATACGTTATACGTTATACGTTATACATTATACTTTATACGTTATACGTTATACGATATACGTTATACGTTATACGTTATACGTTATACATTATACGTTATACGTTATACGTTATACGTTATACGTTATACGCTATACGTTATACGTTATACGTTATACGTAATACGTTATACGTTATACGTTATACGTTATACGTTATACGTTATACGTTATACGTTATACGTTATACGTTATACGTTATACGTTATACGTTATACGTTATACGTTATACGTTATTCTTTATACGTTATACGTTATACGTTATACCTTATACGTTATACGTTTTACGTTATTCGTTATACGTTATACGTTATACGTTAGACGTTATACGTTATACGTTATACGTTATACGTTATACGTTATACGTTATACGTTATACGTTGTACGTCATACGTTATACGTTATACGTTATACGTTATACGTTATACGTTATACGTTATACGTTATACGTTATACTTTATACGTTATACGTTATACGTTATACGTTATTCGATATACGTTATACGTTATACTTTATACGTTAAAGGGGTTACGTTATACGTTATACGTTATACGTTAATCGTAATACGTTATACGTTATACGTTTTACGATATACGATGTACGTTATACGTTATACGATATACGTTATGCGTTATACTTTATACGTTATAGGGGTTACGTTATACGTTATACGTTATACGTTATTCGTAATACGTTACACGTGATACGTTATACTTTGTACGTTATATGTTATACGTTATACGTTATACGTTATACGTTATACGTTATACGTTATACGTTATACGTTATACGTTATACGTTATACGTTATACGTTATACGTTATACGTTATACGTTATACGTTATACGTTATACGTTGTACGTTATACGTTATAAGTTTTACGTTACACGATATACGTTATACGTTATACGTTATACGTTATACGTTATACGTTATACTTTATACGTTATAGGTGTTACGTTATACGTTATACGTCATAGGTTATACGTTATATGTTATACGTTATACGTTATACGTTATACGTCATACGTTATACGTTATACGTTATACGTTATACGTTATACGTTATACGTTATTCGTAATACGTTATACGTGATACGTTATACTTTGTACGTTATACGTTATACGTTATACGTTATACATTATACGTTATACGTTATACGTTATACGTGATAGGTTATACGTTATACGTTATACGATATACGTTATACGTTATACGTCATACGTTATACGTTATACGATATACGTTATACGTTATACGTTATACGTTATACGTTATACGTTATACGTTATACGTTATACGTTGTACGTTATACGTTATAAGTTGTACGTTATACGATATACGTTATACGTTATTCTTTATACGTTCTTCGTTACACGTTATACGTTATACGTTATACGTTATACGTTATACGTATTACGTTATTCGTTATACGTTATACGTTATACGATATGCGTTATACGTTATACGTTATACGTTATGCGTCATACGTTCTACGATATTCGTTATACGTTATACGTTATTAGTTATACGTTATACGTTATACGTTATACGTCATAGGTTATACGTTATACGTTATGCGTTATACGTTATACATTATACGTTATACGATATACGTTATACGTTATGCGTTATGCGTTCTTCGTTACACGTTATACGTTATTCGGTATGCGTTATACGTTATACGTTATACGTTATACGTTACACGTTATACTTTATACGTTATACGTTATACGTTATGCGTTATACGTTATACGTTATACGTTATACGTTACACGTTATACGTCATAGGTTATACGTTATACGTTATATGTTATACGTTATACGTTATACGTTATATGTTATACGTCATAGGTTATACGTTATATGTTATACGTTATACGTTATACGTTATACGTCATACGTTATACGTTATACGTTATACGTTATACGTTATACGTTATACGTTATACGTTATTCGTAATACGTTATACGTGATACGTTGTACTTTGTACGTTATACGTTATACGTTATACGTTATACGTTATACATTATACGTTATACGTTATACATTACATGTTATACGTCATACATTACATGTTATGCTTTATACGTAATACGTTATACGTTATACGTTATACATTACATGTTATACGTCATACATTACATGTTATGCGTTATACGTTATACGTTATACGTTATACGTTATACGTTATACGTTATACGTTATACGTTATACGTGATACGTTATACGTTATACGTTATACGTTATACGTTATACGTTATACGTTATACGTTATACGTTATACGTTATACGTTATACGTTATACGTTATACGTTATACGTTATACGTTATACGTTATACTTTATACGTTATACGTTATACGTCATACGTTATACGTTATACGTTATACGTTATACGTTATACGTTATACGTTATTCGTAATACGTTATACGTGATACGTTGTACTTTGTACGTTATACGTTATACGTCATACGTTATACATTATACGTTATACGTTATACATTACATGTTATACGTCATACATTACATGTTATTCCTTATACGTTATACGTTATACGTTATACGTTATACGTTATACGTTATACGTTATACGTTATACGTGATACGTTATACGTTATACGTTATACGTTATACGTTATACGTTATACGTTATACGTTATACGTTATACGTTATACGTTATACGTTATACGTTATACGTTATACGTTATACGTTATACTTTATACGTTATACGTTATACGTTATACGTTATTCGATATACGTTATACATTATACTTTATACGTTAAAGGGGTTACGTTATACGTTATACGTTATACGTTATTCGTAATACGTTATACGTTATACGTTTTACGATATACGATGTACGTTATACGTTATACGATATACGTTATGCGTTATACTTTATACGTTATAGGGGTTACGTTATACGTTATACGTTATACGTTATTCGTAATACGTTACACGTGATACGTTATACTTTGTACGTTATACGTTATACGTTATACGTTATACGTTATACGTTATACGTTATACGTTATACGTTATACGTTATACGTTATACGTTATACATTATACGTTATGCGTTATACATTACATGCTATGCGTTATACGTTATACGTTATACGTTATGCGTTATGCGTTATACGTTATACGTTATACGTTATACGTTATACGTTTTACGTTATTCGTTATACGTTATACGTTATACGTTATACGTTATACGTTATACGTTATACGTTATACGTTATACGTTATACGTTATACGTTATACGTTATACGTTATACGTTATACGTTATACTTTATACGTTATACGTTATACGTTATACGTTATTCGATATACGTTATATATTATACTTTATACGTTAAAGGGGTTACGTTATACGTTATACGTTATACGTTATTCGTAATACGTTATACGTTATACGTTATACGTTATTCGTAATACGTTATACGTTATACGTTTTACGATATACGATGTACGTTATACGTTATACGATATACGTTATGCGTTATACTTTATACGTTATAGGGGTTACGTTATACGTTATGCGTTATACGTTATTCGTAATACGTTACACGTGATACGTTATACTTTGTACGTTATATGTTATACGTTATACGTTATACGTTATACGTTATACGTTATACGTTATACGTTATACGTTATACGTTATACTTTATACGTTATACGTTATACGTTATACGTTATACGTTATACGTTATACGTTATACGTTATACGTTATACGTTATACATTATACGTTATACGTTATACGTTGTACGTTATACGTTATAAGTTGTACGTTATACGATATACGTTATACGTTATTCTATATACGTTCTTCGTTACACGTTATACGTTATACGTTATACGTTATACGGTTTACGTTATTCGTTATACGATATACGTTATACGTTATACGTTATACGTTATACGTTATACGTTATACTTTATACGTTATAGGTGTTACGTTATACGTTATACGTTATACGTTATTCGTAATACGTTATACGTGATACGTTATACGTTGTACGTTATACGTTATACGTTATACGTCATACGCTATACATTATACGTTATGCGTTATCCATTACATGTTATACGTTATACATTACATGTTATGCGTTATACGTTATACGTTATACGTTATGCGTTATGCGTTATACGTTATACGTTATACGTTATACGTTATACGTTATACGTTATACGTTATACGTTATACGTTACACGTTATACGTTATACGTTATACGTTATACGTTGTACGTTATACGTTATAAGTTGTACGTTATACGATATACGTTATACGTTATTCTTTATACGTTCTTCGTTACACGTTATACGTTATACGTTATACGTTATACGTTTTACGTTATTCGTTATACGTTATACGTTATACGATATACGTTATACGTTATACGTTACACGTTATACGTTATACGTTATACGTTATACTTTATACGTTATAGGTGTTACGTTATACGTTATTCGTAATACGTTATACGTGATACGTTATACGTTGAACGTTATACGTTATCCGTTATACGTTATACGCTATACATTATACGTTATACGTTATGCATTACATGTTATACGTTATACGTTATACGTTATACGTTATACGTTATACGTTATACGTTATACGTTATACGTTATACGTTATACGTTATACGTTTTACGTTATTCGTTATACGTTATACGTTATACGTTATACGTTATACGTTATACGTTATACGTTATACGTTATACGTTAAACGTTATACGTTATACGTTATAGGTTATACGTTATACTTTATACGTTATACGTTATACGTTATACGTTATACGTTATACGTTATACGTTATACGTAATACGTTATACGTTATACGTTATACGTTATACGTTATACGTTGTACGGTATACGTTATAAGTTTTACGTTATACGATATACGTTATACGTTATACGTTATACGTTATAAGTTGTACGTTATACGATATACGTTATACGTTATTCTTTATACGTTCTTCGTTACACGTTATACGTTATACGTTATACGTTATACGTTTTACGTTACTCGTTATACGTTATACGATATACGTTATACGTTATACGTTATACGTTATACGTTATACGTTATACGTTATACTTTATACGTTATACGTTATACGTTATACGTTATACGTTATACGTTATACGTTATACGTTATACGTTATACGTTATACGTTATACGTTATACGTTATACGCTATACGTTATACGTTATACGTTATACGTATTACGTTATACGTTATACGTTATACGTTATACGTTATACGTTATACGTTATACGTTATACGTTATACGTTATACGTTATACGTTATACGTTATACGTTATACGTTATACGTTATACGTTATACTTTATACGTTATACGTTATACGTTATACGTTATACGTTATACGTTATACGTTATACGTTATACGTTGTACGTTATACGTTATAAGTTGTACGTTTTACGATATACGTTATACGTTATTCTTTATACGTTCTTCGTTACACGTTATACGTTCTTCGTTACACGTTATACGTTATACGTTATACGTTATACGTTATACGTTATACGTTATACGTTATATGTTGTACGTTAAACGTTATAAGTTGTACGTTATACGATATACGTTATACGTTATTCGTTATACGTTATACGTTATACGAAATACGTTATACGTTATACGTTATACGTTATGCGTTATACGTTCTACGATATTCGTTATACGTTATAGGTTATTAGTTATACGTTATACGTTATGCGTTACACGTCATAGATTATACGTTATACGTTATGCGTTATACGTTATACGTTATACGTTATACGTTATACGTTCTACGTTATACGTTATACGTTATACGTTGTACGTTATACGTTATAAGTTGTACGTTATACGATATACGTTATACGTTATTCTTTATACGTTCTTCGTTACACGTTATACGTTATACGTTATACGTTATACGTTTTACGTAATTCGTTATACGATATACGTTATACGTTATACGTTATACGTTATACGTTGTACGTTATACTTTATACGTTATAGGTGTTACGTTAGACGTTATACGTTATACGTTATTCATAATACGTTATACGTGATACGTTATACGTTGTACGTTATACGTTATACGTTATACGTCATACGCTATACATTATACGTTATGCGTTATACATTACATGTTATACGTTATACGTTATACGTTATACGTTATACGTTATACGTTATACGTTATACGTTATACGTTATACGTTTTACGTTTTTCGTTATACGTTACACGTTATACGTTATACGTTATACGTTATACGTTATACGTTATACGTTATACGTTATACGTTATACGTTATACGTTATACGTTATACGTTATACGTTATACGTTATACGTTATACTTTATACGTTATACGTTATACGTTATACGTTATACGTTATACGTTATACGTTATACGTTATACGTTATACGTTGTACGCTATACGTTATAAGTTGTACGTTATACGATATACGTTATACGTTATTCGTTATACGTTATACGTTATACGTTATACGTTATACTTTATACGTTATACGTTATACGTTATACGTTATACGTTATACGTTATACGTTATACGTTATACGTTATACGTTATACGTTGTACGTTATACGTTATAAGTTGTACGTTATACGATATACGTTATACGTTATTCTTTATACGTTCTTCGTTACACGTTATACGTTATACGTTATACGTTATACGTTATACGTTTTACGTTATTCGTTATACGATATACGTTATACGTTATACGTTATACGTTATACGTTATACGTTATACTTTATACGTTATACGTTATACGTTATACGTTATACGTTATACGTTATACGTTATACGTTATACGTTATACGTTATACGTTATACGTTATAGGTGTTACGTTATACGTTATACGTTATACGTTATACGTTATTCGTAATACGTTATACGTGATACGTTATACGTTATACGTTATACGTTATACGTTATACGTTATACGTTATACGTTATACGTTATACGTTATACGTTATACGTTCTACGTTATACGTTATAGGTTATACGTTATACGTTATACGTTATACGTTATACGTTATACGTTATACGTTATACGTGATACGTTATACGTTATACGTTATACGTTGTACGTTATACGTTATATGTTGTACGTTATACGATATACGTTATACGTTATTCGTTATACGTACTTCGTTACACGTTATACGTTATACGCTATACGTTATACGTTTTACGATATACGATATACGTTATACGTTATACGATATACGTTATACGTTATACTTTATACGTTATAGGGGTTACGTTATACGTTATACGTTATACGTTATTCGTAATACGTTATACGTGATACGTTATACTTTGTACGTTATACGTTATACGTTATACGTTATACGTCATACGTTATACGTTATACGTTATACGTTATACGTTATTCTTTATACGTTATTCGTAATACGTTATACGTGATACGTTATACTTTGTACGTTATACGTTATACGTTATACGTTATACGTTATACGTTATACGTTATACGTTATACGTTATACGTTATACGTTATACGTTATACGTTATACGTTATACGTTATACGTTATACGTTATACGTTATACGTTATACGTTATACGTTGTACGTTATAAGTTGTACGTTATACGATATACGTTATACGTTTTTCGGTATACGTACTTCGTTACACGTTATACGTTATGCGTTATACGTTATACGTTATACGTTTTACGATATACGATGTACGTTATACGTTATACGATATACGTTATACGTTATACTTTATACGTTATAGGGGTTACGTTATACGTTATACGTTATACGTTATTCGTAATACGTTATACGTTATACGTTTTACGATATACGATGTACGTTATACGTTAAACGATATACGTTATACGTTATACTTTATACGTTATAGGGGTTACGTTATACGTTATACGTTATACGTTATTCGTAATACGTTACACGTGATACGTTATACTTTGTACGTTATACGTTATACGTTATACATTATACGTTATACGTTATACGTTATACGTTATACGTTATACATTATACGTTATACGTTATACATTACATGTTATGCGTTATACGTTGTAAGTTATTCGTTATGCGTTATACGTTATACGATATACGTTATACGTTATACGTTACACGTTATACGTTATTCGTTATACGTTATACTTTATACGTTATAGGTGTTACGTTATACGTTATTCGTAATACGTTACACGTGATACGTTATACGTTATACGTTATACGTTTTACGTTATTCGTTATGCGTTATACGTTATACGATATACGTTATACGTTATACGTTACACGTTATACGTTATTCGTTATACGTTATACTTTATACGTTATAGGTGTTACGTTATACGTTATTCGTAATACGTTACACGTGATACGTTATACGTTATACGTTATCCGTTATACGTTATACGTTATACGTTATACGTTATACTTTATACGTTATACGTTATACGTTATACGTTATACGATATACGTTATACGTTATACGTTATACGTTATACGTTATACGTTATACGTTATACGTTATACGTTGTACGGTATACGTTATAAGTTTTACGTTATACGATATACGTTATACGTTATACGTAATACGTTATACGTTATACGTTATACGTTATATGTTATACATTATACGTTATACGTTATACATTACATGTTATACGTTATACATTACATGTTATGCGTTATACGTTATACGTTATACGTTATACGTTATACGTTATACGTTATACGTTATACGTTATACGTTATACGTGATACGTTATACGTTATACGTTATACGTTATACGTTATACGTTATACGTCATACGTTATACGTTATACGTTATACGTTATACGTTATACGTTATACGTTATACGTTATACGTTATACGTTATACGTTATACGTTATACGTTATACGTTATACGTTGTACGTTATACGTTATAAGTTGTACGTTATACGATATACGTTATACGTTATACGTTATACGTTATACGTTATACGCTATACGTTATACGTTATACGTTATGCGTATTACGTTATACGTTATACGTTATACGTTATACGTTATACGTTATACGTTATACGTTATACGTTATACGTTATACGTTATACGTTATACGTTATACGTTATACGTTATACGTTATACGTTATACTTTATACGTTATACGTTATACGTTATACGTTATACGTTATACGTTATACGTTATACGTTATACGTTGTACGTTATACGTTATAAGTTGTACGTTTTACGATATACGTTATACGTTATTCTTTATACGTTCTTCGTTACACGTTATACGTTAAACTTTATACGTTATACGTTATACGTTATACGTTATACGTTATACGTTATACGTTATACGTTATACGTTATATGTTGTACGTTATACGTTATAAGTTGTACGTTATACGATATACGTTATACGTTATTCGTTATACGTTATACGTTATACGAAATACGTTATACGTTATACGTTATACGTTATGCGTTATACGTTCTACGATATTCGTTATACGTTATAGGTTATTAGTTATACGTTATACGTTATGCGTTACACGTCATAGATTATACGTTATACGTTATGCGTTATACGTTATACGTTATACGTTATACGTTATACGTTATACGTTATACGTTATACGTTATACGTTATACGTTGTACGTTATACGTTATAAGTTGTACGTTATACGATATACGTTATACGTTATTCTTTATACGTCCTTCGTTACACGTTATACGTTATACGTTATACGTTATACGTTTTACGTTATTCGTTATACGATATACGTTATACGTTATACGTTATACGTTATACGTTGTACGTTATACTTTATACGTTATAGGTGTTACGTTAGACGTTATACGTTATACGTTATTCATAATACGTTATACGTGATACGTTATACGTTGTACGTTATACGTTATACGTTATACGTTATACGTCATACGCTATACATTATACGTTATGCGTTATACATTACATGTTATACGTTATACGTTATACGTTATACGTTATACGTTATACGTTATACGTTATACGTTATACGTTATACGTTTTACGTTTTTCGTTATACGTTACACGTTATACGTTATACGTTATACGTTATACGTTATACGTTATACGTTATACGTTATACGTTATACGTTATACGTTATACGTTATACGTTATACGTTATACGTTATACGTTATACTTTATACGTTATACGTTATACGTTATACGTTATACGTTATACGTTATACGTTATACGATATACGTTATACGTTATACGTTGTACGCTATACGTTATAAGTTGTACGTTATACGATATACGTTATACGTTATTCGTTATACGTTATACGTTATACGTTATACGTTATACTTTATACGTTATACGTTATACGTTATACGTTATACGTTATACGTTATACGTTATACGTTATACGTTATACGTTGTACGTTATACGTTATAAGTTGTACGTTATACGATATACGTTATACGTTATTCTTTATACGTTCTTCGTTACACGTTATACGTTATACGTTATACGTTATACGTTATACGTTTTACGTTATTCGTTATACGATATACGTTATACGTTATACGTTATACGTTATACGTTATACGTTATACTTTATACGTTATACGTTATACGTTATACGTTATACGTTATACGTTATACGTTATACGTTATACGTTATACGTTATACGTTATAGGTGTTACGTTATACGTTATACGTTATACGTTATACGTTGTACGGTATACGTTATAAGTTTTACGTTATACGATATACGTTATACGTTATACGTAATACGTTATACGTTATACGTTATACGTTATATGTTATACATTATACGTTATACGTTATACATTACATGTTATACGTTATACATTACATGTTATGCGTTATACGTTATACGTTATACGTTATACGTTATACGTTATACGTTATACGTTATACGTT